>NW_024882921.1:0-164079 GCF_019059575.1 Amphibalanus amphitrite
ATCTCTATATCTCTCTCTCTCTCTCTCTCTCTCCCTCTCTCCCCTCTCCCTCTCCTCTCTCTCTCTCTCTATCTCTCTCTCTCTCTCTCTCTCTCTCTCTTCTCTCTCTCTTCTCTCTCTCCTCCCCGTTCTCACCTTGGTATCGATGAGCGCCGGCCGGTCCAGCCACCTGGGTGCGTTTCCGAGGCGTCAACATGTTCTTCATTGTCCAGACCCTTCTCGATGGAGCCGAACACCTTCCGTCCCGAGATGGGCGTCCGGGGCACCGCGGAGGACTTGGAGCCGCAATCTGGTGTGCGGAAATTCTCCGACTGCGGGCGCGGCCTGTCCAGGGGGGGGGGGGGGAGGCAGGGGGTCAGTGGGGCCACGGGGTGGGTAGTCAGGTAGGTAGTGATGGGGCGGATAGGGAGAAAAGTAAAAATATCGGTGCAATATAGCTACATGTGGGTGATAGTCGAGGGCAAACCAATGCATTTCATGGCAAATTTCGAGCGGAATACCTAAGAAAAAAAACTGAAGAAATGTGAAGTTGAAACAATGACCTTAAAAAGTGAAATAGGCGGTAATCAGAGTTAACGAACACTCCAGTTGCAAACGAGTCACAAAATATGACACGAAAAACGGAAAAAGATGGTACCGGAAGAGGGGAGTAAAGAACACAGCAATGCCAAATGCTCGATCGTCCCATTATATTTCAGGCGTCTGTTTCATTACCGCCATATCGGCAAATAATCCTCGGAGCCACCGATGTGCGCCCGGCGCCTACGACAGTACCATGTCGGACTACGTGTCAGACCCCCGCCCAGTCCGAGGGCCACCCACCTCCTCTGTGGCGTCTTGAAGGCGGGGTCGAGGGCTGACTCCACCGACCGGGACGGAGACAGCTTACACGGCGTCTCTGTGAGGGGATGAGAGACGAGATAGTGGTCAGTTGCGTCTCTGGGTTTCAGATAGAGGCACCACAGGCAAAGGTCCAATGAGGGAATGGTAGCTCATCAAAACACACGTAAGAACGAGCGTACAAAACTCACTAGACGGCGAAAACATTTGATGAAATGTCAGCAAATAGGAGGCAGGTGGCAGCACAAATATTATCCAGCAGTGCCGTACGATTCCGCGAATCGATAATTAAATGAACATCAGTTTTACACAAGCGCAGCCTAAACGAGCCAGCTCACGCTATGGGCATCCATAACATAATATCCCCTCCCCAAAGTACCAAACCTCCCACTTCACCCCCCCCCCCCCAGCGGCGCCCCCTCACCACCGGCGCGTCGCTTGGTCTTTTTGCTGGGTGACGGCGCCTTGGGCTGCAGAAAGTCGTTCTCCTTGTTCTCAGTCGGCGAGGGTCGGGGCGGTGTGGCTCGTTTCCTCCGCTGACTGCCCCGGCCACGCTGGGAGCCGCGGCCGGTGCTGCGCTCCAGCAGTGGCTCCATCTCTGGAGAGATGACACAACTAACGGTCAGAGGCGGCGGCGATACGATAAGGAAGGCAGAGAATCTCTACTCTGGTATCTGATACCCTGGCTTACAGAGAGGCTGAGACGATTCGAACTCAGTCTAGGTTGGTTGGTGTAGATTTAAAACCTGTTGTAATCGAGCCACTCGATGCATTCATTTATGAAATAATGACGCTAGGTGTAAAGAAGCTACCATGACTATTTTCTTTCGTCTCATTCGTCACATAGTTTTAGTTACGGAAGGCGAACCAAATAACCGACTACCGCTCCACAATCTCATGGACAGGACCATCACTTCCAGTCCTCCTTTCCTCATATCTTCCTCCTCAGACCTCAGACCTCAGCCCCTCACCTTCCCCATCTCCCCGATGGGTCTCAGAGGTCCCCACCCCGCTCCCCGATGGGTCTCTCAGAGGGCCCCTACCGTATCGTTTCACCAATGGGTTTTAGATTGCCCCCGCCCCCTCTCTCCCGCAGACCATCTCACCGATGGGTCTCAGAGGTAAGGTTCCACCCCCGCTCTCTCACCGATGGGTTTGAGGCTGAGGAGCGTCTCCATGGCCTCCTCCTCCTCCTGTTCCTGACGGCGGCGCTGGTCCAGCTCCAGCTCCAGGCCCCGGCGCTGCTCCAGCGCGTCCAGCGCCGTGTCCAGCGACTGTGGCCGCCCGTGCGGGGAGTCCCCCAGCGGCACCAGACCGGGCAGACCGGCGGAAGTGAGCTCCTGGAGGGTGGCGCGGCCGGCCGCGGCAGACGGAGGAGGCGGAGGCATCTGGAGGGGAGAAGGAGGGGGTCAGAACTGGCAGACAAAGCCTGTGTAGTGTCCTGTAGCCTGCAGCCTGTAGTATAGACAGCGGGTGTAGAGTGAGAGTCGAGTCGGTGTCGTAAAACGGCATCGAGCGTCACAGCAAGGTTCGAGCGGGACCTAAATAGCGATACAAGGCTGTTGAAATAGGGATACAAAAATGCGAGTGTGACATCTAGTCCATCACGGCTTCCCAATGACGTGATTTATAGCCAGCAATGCCGTTTTATTTTTATTTCCCACGTCACTCTCAATCTCCTTCTCTCCTCTCATCTGCTGCGTCACCTGTGTCAGTCTCTCTCTCTCTCTCTCTCTCTCTCTCTCTCTCTCTCTCTCTCTCTCTCTCTCTCTCTCTCTCTCTCTCTCTCTCTCTCTCTCTCTCTCCCTCCCTCTGACCTGCTGCGCCGCAGCCAGTCTGACGGGCTCCCCTCGTCGTTTGGCGGCCAGCAGCAGCCAGTAGGTGGCAGTGGTGTGATCATAACTCCACTGGGAGAGACGGCGCGCCATCCAGGCGCGGCTGCGGCCCCCGGAGACCGCCATCGCCGTCACCACGTCCTCGTCCGGCTGACGTGACTGAGAGGGGGGGGGGGGGGTCAGTTGGCGGCGTTAGAGGCGTCAATTCGTACACAAAGCTCTAATAACAAAGCCTCGGGGATAATCAATACCTGACGAGCTGCATCTCTGATGACACTGTTTGGGTTTTAGAATAGTTCGAAACATTCGAACTCCATCGACCACCGGCGACTAGAAAACAGCGTATCTGAAGCGGGGCTCACATCACCATGTAATAGAGCTGAGCACACCAAAACACACCTAGGGAAGCCGCTTTTCCACGTCCCAACGGGATGGTTTTCAGCGATAACCCAAGGGAATGTCACACTTGGGCAATATTCACACCCTGAAAATAGGGTAGTAGCTACCCGTAACCGGATAGCTACATGTCTATCCACTCATAATGTGTTGGTACTTGGTAGTCAGTAGCCACCAGTGGAGGGGTACTACCCACAGTGACGAGTCCGTTACCCGTTCGATAACGGATCAGTACGCACCTGGAAGTAGCTCTTCCACTCGACGGGCAGCCCTGTTCCAGCCGTGAGCCAGGGATGGGTCAGCAGCTCAGAAACCACGATCCGATGTTTGGGTTCCACCTGCAGCATCTGGTCCAGCAGGCGCAGGGAGCCCTCAGACAGCCACTCGGGCTTCTGGTACACACCGGCCTGTACAGAGAGAGCGGGGTCGCGGGTTCAAATCCCAGCACAGCCCTCCGACAGCCACTCGGGCTTCTGGTACACACCGGCCTAAGGAAAGAGCGGGGGCGCGGGTTCAAATCCCAAGAATCTTTCAGACAGGACAAGCTTCGGTGACAGGCCAGCCCGTGGCCGCAGGCGGAGACACGCGTTAATCAGTTGTAGGCTCGAATTACAGCAAGCCGTCAGACTGACATGAACACAACAGCCATATAGAAATCCCGACCCACCCGTAACAGGCTCACACAATCCTCGACCCAGTAGCGCTCCACTCTAACCATCATCCTTCACTATCTCACGCCCTACCTGTATTTTCTTGTAGAGGTTGGCAATATTCTCGTCGTCAAAGGGCAGGAAGCCACAGAGCAGGGCGTAGAGCAGCACGCCCATACTCCAGATGTCCGCCTCGGCTCCGAGGTACTGCAGGCCGGAGACCAGCTCGGGCGCCGCGTAGGCCGGCGAGCCGCAGCAGGTCTCCAGGTGGGCCTGCATGCCGCCCTCGGGGTTGGCACAGAGGCCGAAATCGATCAGCTTCAGGCGGTTGTCGTCGTCCAGCAGCAGGTTCTCCTGGGGAGGGGGGGGGGGATCGTGAGGTAGTGGTCTTGTTTGGAGATGGGGGGATTCGGGGTGGAGCAAGTCATTTATCCCGAGCTCTACACAAATATTACGACTGAGACACAAATGATCGTTAGCCGGTTAACGTAACACTTACCGTCCTACGCCGTAACGGATTTGATCAGATATGAGCCTTTTTATACGATGATGCCTCATCAAAAGATCTTTCCCAGATATCGATATCAATTTATAGAACGTCTATGTAACTCTATCGAACCTCTAGCAGCCCCCCCCCCCTCCCTCAGCGTCCCCATCCCGACCCCTGAGTGCCCTCTGCCTCTGACTTCTGAGTGCCCGTCCCCTCTGAGTGTCAGAGTGTCCCCCCGAGTGCCGGCCGTACCGGCTTGAGGTCGCGGTGGGCGTATCCCTTGTGGTGAATGTAGGCCACGGCCGAGACGATCTGACGGAAAAACACGCGAGCCTCCTCCTCCGTCAGACGGTCACGCTCCACTGCGAAAAAAAAACAGCAGACGGGGGTGGTTAGAACAAAGACGGTCCCTCTCCACTGCGAACACACATGACAGAACGGGGTGGTTAGAACTTAGATGGTCTCGCTCCACTGAGGGACCACCCCCGTCCCTCTCCACTGAATCTCCACTGAGAAACATAGACAGACGGGGTGGTTAGAACTAAGACGGTCCCGCTCCACTGTGAACAGGCAGAAGAGAACAGACCGGGGGTGGTTAGAACTACAGACTGGCTGCAGGCAAATGTTTGACACGAGTGTTCCAAAATACCTGAAAGATAGGACCCTCAAGTTGTAGATTGTGCCATGCCATCTTATATTTTTTCAGTGTTTACATTTTGAAAATGACCCGAAAACCGGAACATTTTCGCGTGGAGATTTTCGCAAATACACGATTACGATTGTGTTTAACTAAGACGGCCCCTCTCCACTGTAAACAAACATAGACGGACGGGGGTCGTTAGAACGACAGTCTCACTCCACTGTAACAGTGTAGCAAACAGAACTGTGAGGATTAGTGGATCCCGCTCTTCTACGAAAAAGGACACATTGGTCAGGGTTAACGGTCCTCTCCACTTTAATGCGGACGGGGGAAGGTTACACGTTCCCTCTGCAATAAAAAAACGGACGGGGAGGGGGAGGGCGTTGTCTCAAACATAGACGATAGAACAAAAGAGATTGTTAGACGGTTCATCTCCATCGAAAGGACGGACGGGGACGGGGTTAGACGGTCCTTCTCCAGTATCCACTGTATAACAAGGGCTAAACAGACGGCGAGGGATAGACGGTATAAGGAGGCGGCACTGGATATTTGCCGATCATTGCCACACCCTTCCAGTTCCCGGCCGGTCGTTAGGAGAGTGAACGGTAAATGACACTGGGCATCTAGTACACCGCAGTAGCCGTTCCTACAGCTGATCGGTCACCTCCCCGTCCTCCCCCGTCCAGAGCCGGCCGGGCCCGGGCCCGCGCGTGCTCACCGATATAGTCGAACAGCTCGCCGCCGCGGCAGTACTCCATGACGAGGAAGATCTTCAGCTCGCTGTCCAGCACCTGGTACAGCTTGCCGATGTGCTGGTGGGTCAGCTCCTTCATGGCCGTGATCTCCAGGTAGACGCGCGGCAGATCCACCTGAAGGTGTGGGGGGGGGGGGGGGTCAGCGGGGAGGGGGATGTGACGACGGGCGAGCGAGCAGATAGGTACGGGGATTTTGGAGAGATGGTGAATCCGGCGTTTTTACGTTTTTAGCCTTAATTCTCTCCAATACTTCCACCAATTGACTGATGATCTAAACAAGATACCTAATCTTTATTACATATACCGACAACCGCGGTACACATGTCACTAAGTCGAGGCTTACTTCGAAGACCGGTCAAGTTCTATCCACGCAACGGCGAGCGAGTTACGGGACGGCGTGGTCGTGGCATTAGCCGGCGGCTTCCCAGCCCAGCTGAGCCGTCTGGCCATGGATGAAGGGTTCTTTCATCCATGGTCTGGCTATGCCCTATAGGGGGGGGGAGGGAAGGGGGGACCAACGACGACGACGAAAACTGGTCACCGACTTTATCCGACCTTATCTGATCATGATCTATGCCTGCAGGCCACTATATAGAAAATGACGAGAAAAGTGAGCCGGAATGGCTCAAACAGACACCACACAAACTGTTTTGGTGCTAACGGTTTATTCTCACCAACACCAGTGGTCGGCTCATGTGACGGACACTTCCCCAGCCACATTTTACGCTAGGCACACAGCAATCCCCCCTGCTCACCCCGAGCTGCTTCTTGTCCATGATCTTGATGGCCACCTGCTCTCCCGTGGCCAGGTGGGTGGCCCGCTTCACCTTGGCGAAGCCGCCCGAACCGATTGTCTCGTGGAGCTCATAGAGGCCCTCCAGCGGCGCATAAGGCGAGCCCACGTTCTCTGGCATGGTGGCGGTGGTGTGACGTCACCTGGGGAAAGAGGCGAGGTCAGTCAGAGGGCTGCGAGGTCACAGGGCGTGGTGAGGTCGGGGAGCAGTGAGGTCATGAAGGGAAATTTAACCTAAGCCAAAGTGGGTGAGGTAGGAGAAGGAAGAGAGCAAGCTAGAGATTGAGTGAGGGGAGAGCAACAGATACCTTCGGAACTAGCTTTGAACGGAAACTTTAAGTAAATATATTTGAATTTAAAAACAGTAAGGTGAGAAATCATTGGGCACGAATGTGCATGTTGAATCTGAGCCATAAGAAATTAAGCATTTGGCCTATGCCAATTGAATCAACTGATAAAATGCATTTTCCTACACACCTACCTTCTCCCCTGGTGCTTCTAGGAAATCAAAAACCTCTGAGGCCAGAAATTTAAGAAAACGTGACCTTTGACAACAGAAGCTAGCACTGAAAAGACGCAAAACACCACCTAACTAAAAAACAAATATTTTATCCGTATGTTTTGTCGCGCGATTTCAAAACCCCACACCGCATTTTCTCGGCAACAGCTGATCGATTCAAATTTGCCACCTGAAATATGGTACCATATCCCTTTCTCGGGAAAGTAGAAAAATTGTTTGATCGAAATATTTATAAATTTCTTTGATAACATCAAAATTAATCCAAAATCGTTTTTGTATTCGTAAAATAAATAATACAGCATACTAACAAGCTTTAAGAAATTTAAATTATCAAATTTTGAAAGAGAAAACTCTTCACCTTGAAGTTTTCCCTTCAGTAGTGTGCGCCAGTTTTGAAATTTCTTAGTACAACTGCGCCACATATCACGCTGCTCGAATCAATACGCGCGTTTTAACATAATTTCATTTGATTTTGCTCCGCACAATAGGTGAGGCTTTCTTGCGTGTATTTGACATTTTCATAGCTTAGATTCAATGCTTATTAAGTACCTTAAATTACACATGAGACTTACATTCCCTTCTTAAATAGCACAATATGTTGTATCTGTTCTTTGGTCGTGTCTATTACCTACTTATTTTGATTTAATTTGATTTTGATATGGCTTTAGATAATTAGATGTGGTTTTTATTTTTATTTCGCGTTTTTGTGTGCTTTTTGTCATGTTAATGATGTGTTATATAACTTGTGATACCGTAAAATGGGGTGTTAAGGGAAAGTTTTGAGGTGTTTTGTTATATAACTCAAGAAGGGTTGGGGATAGAAGCATCAACTTGTCAGCATTTTATGTGGAATTTGGTGCTTTACATGCCTGCTACATTAAAGTTTTAAAAATATATACATGCATATTATTTTTTATTATTTTTCATCGCTGTCCCTTAGCACCCCAATGCGGGGTGTTAAGGGACACCTATATTATTCCAAGAAATGGTCATCAAATGCCCACAATTGGGGTGTGAATTGTGAAAGGGCACACAATTTATTTATTGAAATGTTTTGCATACTCTGTCACAAAACAAGTCAGGTTCATTCACCACTAATGGCCTAAGAAGCATCAACTTGTCAGTAAACTGCCAATTACATGTAATGCAGTTTACACTTCTGGAAAATGTGCTAACTATGAGGCAAATAGAACCAAAAAGTACCCTTCTGTCATCAACAGAAACCCATTTTGAAGCTAGTCACTTGTCATTATGTTGCCCTCTTTGTTTTGGCCTTTTTATGATGACATCACATTTAGGTACCTACATCAGTCTTCATTGGCCCATCATTGTAAAAGATAGTGTTAAGGGAGTTTTGAGGTGTTTTGTTATATAACTTAAGATGTGTTAGAGATGAAAGCATGAACTAGCCAGCATTTTATGTGGAATTTGGTGTTTTCCATGCCTACTGAAAGAAAACTTTATGAAATTATATTTATATATTATTTTTTATTTTTTCTTCCCTGTCCCTTAGCACCCCACATCCACCTCAAAATATGCATGTGTCCAGAAAAGAGGAAGAGGATGATGAATGAATGGGTGGATTTGTATAAGATTTTCAGGAAACATGTGCAATACATGTGACAATACACTTATGCATTCATTTTACCTGTACACCTTCTAGTTTATGTGGTACACACAGAGTTTTGGAGATGTCTCAATTTTGTGAAAATGTAGCATGATTTTCAAAACCATTTTTGAACCAAATCACTTGCAGGAAAAATCATGCCATTTTGTCTTTTAGTCAAGAACAAAACAGTGTCAACTACCACACTCAAGTTTTTATTTAACCTTCTCAAATTAGGAACTTAACATGACTCAAAGTTTTTCCCACGCAACTGTCCCTTATCACCCCACTGTCCCTTAACACCCCATTTTACGGTACACTGTCATAATTTGTTTGTTGAGCCACAAATGATGATGAAAAGTTAATTTTGATCTCTGCATTGAAACCAAGCCAAACCTAACCAACCCTCTCCTAACCTTACCTACAACCAAGCCTTCAACCTACAACCCAAAACCTAAAACCTACAACCTAACCTACAGCACCTCGTCCCCACCCGGCCTTGGAAAAAAACAAGTGTGACTTGTGACACCTGCTTTACTACTGCCATGGATTCTTGTTATAAGTTAATTCTTTTTTTTAGTTCATTTCAGGTATAGTTTCTCTAATCATAGCCTAAGAGTAAGTTGTGCATATTTCATAAGTCTCAAGTGTAATGCTTGTAACTCCCTGTGTCCCCTCCCAGGCTGCCTGGTATGTCGTCTCGGCGAGTCTCGGCCCGGCGCCGGCCGGTGCCGCGGCTTTCCGACAGTCCCGTGACGGGTCACGTGCCGCCGGCGACGCTCCACCATGACGCGGACGGCCGTTACTGCGTCACGGAGCGGCTGCAGCCGTCACTAACAGCCGGCGGAGGCGGTGTGACGGACGGAACTCTTGGGAAGAGCCCGGGGGAGAGAGGAGGAACCTCAGCGCAGCCGGAGCAGAGACGCAACACGGACACCACGCCTCTGAGCCGGCGCGCTGTAACTACCACACCCTCAGGATCTGGGGTCAATAAGGGCGCGAATACCACCCCACAACACGCCCCCGTCAGTGGTACGAGCCGGCAGACCGACAGCGCCAGCTCGGGCGTGCGCAGTCTGACGCTAGCTCTGAGCGACCACGGGAGTTCCCCCGAGATCGGTGCACATCGCTCGACCTCCGACACACCTCCGGGCCGGCCTCCGGGCACCTCCGGACCCGCTCCGGCCCGGTCCGGACCTCCGGACGCCGCGCCCGGCGCGTTCGACAGCGACGAGGATGACATCTTCGAGTCGGACCTGCGCGGCCGGATCAGTGACGTCATCACGCTGCTGCGCGGAGACACGGACCTGAGTGCTGATGACGGCAGCGCGTACGGCGGGGGAGGACGGGTGCCGAATGGTGTCGCCGGCAGCAGCGGCGCCGGAGGGGCCAGCGGGGACGCGGAGGATGGTACCGAGCCGCTCCGACCCAAACGCGTCCTGGACTTTGAGTTGGTGACGGACGCCGGGAGCGGCGCCGAGGACCGCGGCGTGGCTCGCGCGCCACCGCTTCCCGCCGGCGCGCCGCCGTGCCGCCTGCCGCCGGCGCACGTGACGGCCGACACGTCTGTGGCAGCGCGCGCGCGCCACGTGGTCGGCCGCCGGCCGGGCGAGCGCGTGCTCTCTGAGCTGGCCGAGCTGGCGCGCTCCCCGGGCTCGCCGTTGGTCCGTCAGAAGGCGCGCAGTCGGGTCAGGGCTGGCGCGCGCTCAGTGACTCCCCAGGGCAGAGCGGTGGGAGGACCGGCGAGAGGGGAGGTGACCCCCGTGTCTGCCAGGAGGCGAGGCGAGACCGCGCAGCTGGGGGAGGGCAGAGCTCCCCTGGCTGAGAGGGAACTCAACGGACAGGTGCCCGGTCCACCGGAGCCGTGGAAATCCCCGACCGGACCGCGGAAGGCGACTGGAAGTGTCGTGTCTCCGGTCGTCCCGATCAGACACTGCCCAGAGGACGCCAATGGTGACGCCAACGGCGGCGACCCAGAGATGGCCGTGGGCTCTCCGCGCGCGCGGCTAAACCCGTTCACATCGACCGGCCGCGAGAACCAGACTCCGCGGACCCGAACGTCGCCTCGGCTGGCGGCGGGCGGCGGTCAGAGCCACCTACCGGCGGCCGCGGCAGGCTGTAGTTCGCCGGCGGCGGGCGGCAGGCAGAGCCACCTACCGGCGGCCGCGGCAGGCTGTAGTTCGCCGGCCGCCGCCAGGGAGGACGAGGATGAGATAGCCTCTACCCAGCCGGCCTCAAAGCTGGTGCTGGATGAGGTGGTGGCCTACGTGGACGTCCGTTCCGGCGCCGATAATAGGTCAGTCAGGGGGCGTCAGTATCAACTGGGCAGTCAGTGAACGTCGGTATAAACTGGGCAGTCAGGGAGCGTCAGTATAAACTGACGCCGATAGCAGATCAGCGTGAATGTATATGCATACGAGTTCATATGTATAACGCAATCACTTACTTTGACTCAGAGGTTCGTCGTCTTTATTTAGGCCTGGTAAGGCTCGAGCAATATCTTCTTTTTTTGTATTTCTCCATTAACCCGTTGGTGCTGTGCAGTTGTCAGGGATCGGGTTGCAATGGAATTGTCTGACTCCTTGCCTGTATTACCTTCCATCTAAACACTGCACTGACGGTCATTACGTACCCGTGCCGTCACCGCGTCTCTGCGAACCCCGGCAGGTCGGAGCCGATCCGGACCCAACTGCGCGCCCTGGGAGCCCTGGTCGTCGAACGGTTCACCAAAAACGTCACCCACGTCATCTTCAAGGTAACGACGGAAGGTTAGGGGAGCTTCTATCAGGGCCGGGGTGGGGGGCAGCTGGCTGCTAGAGCTGGCGATTAGAGGTACAGTCTACAGCAGAAGTAATGTGTGGTTTCAGTCATGGGTATGTTCTGCTTCTGAAGCCTAGGAACGATTAGCCAGACTGCAACGAGACTTAAAATGTAGCTTACATGTATCTTCACCCTTGCAGCTACAAGTTTATCTATTGACGTCTTCTTTTCAATCACTCTGCATTTGAAAATCGTCAGTCAAAGCCATCCGTTGAGATTGGTACAACCACACATTACTTTAGCGGTGGGCTGTACCGACTGACAGAGAGCTTCTATCAGGGGGGGGGGGGGGGGGGGGCAGGGTGGCGTAGTGGCTGGCTTTTAGAGGTACCGACTGCAGTGGGGAAGGGGAGCTTCTATCAGGGAGGAGGGGGCGGGTTGGGCTGGGTACTGGCGTTTAGAGGGAACGGTGCCTACGGCGGGGGGAGGGGAGGTGCAAGAAGGAAGAGATGTGTGCTGTGTGTGCCGGTGTTGGTAATTGCGTATTGATAGTGCCGGTATTCGGACATTGCTGAGGTCATTGCTGAGGTGCTGAGGTCATTGTTGGGGTCATTGCTGAGGTCATTTTTGGGGTCACAGCCCACAGGTCAGGTCGATACCGAGGTCATTGCTGGGGTCACCGCTGCGGTCACTACTGAGTACTGGGGTCACAGGTTAGGTCGATACCAAGGTCGCCACTGATAGGTCGCACAGGTAGGTTGATATCGAGGACCCAAGGTCTCGATGTCGACGTTGGGGTCACTGCCAAGGTCATAGTGGGTTGTCCACCAAGGTCACTGCTATCGTCCGCCCCTGACCTCCCCCCCCCCCCCCTCAGGACGGCTCCAAAGCCACGTACGACCGCGCTCGCCGCGACCGCCTGCGCCTAGTCTCCGTGCTCTGGGTGGACGCGTGTCGCCGGCAGCGGGAGAGAGTGGACGAGAACCGCTACCCGCCGGCGGCCGCCGAGAGGTGAGCAATTAACGACATCTGTCGGCAGAAAACGGAAACTGGGCCTGTGGGACATCTGTCGGCAGAAAATGAAAACTTTAGTTGCGTACATTAACACTAGGGTGCATGTGTTTATTGCTGTTATGTTTTGTAAACGTATAGTATTATACGATGCTATGTTTACTTATTACTACTGATTTGGATGGATCACTTCTGTTGCAAAGTTTTAGTGTCTGATTCATCGAAGAAATGTGTCTTAAAGCGATAACCTTAAATAACTTAAAAAGTTCTGTTTATTTTTATTTAGGCTGAAGACAAATAATTTATTTTTGGTGAGAAACCGTATTGCAGGTTTGCTCGTGTCAATCAACATCATTTCTCGAACATGCGAAAAGCTTGGAGCTGCGGGGTATCGATCCCCGTACCTCTCACATGCTAAGCGAGCGCTCTACCACTTGAGCTACAGCCCCTGTTGGGAGAAACCGGTCGAGTTGTTCTTTATAAATGGTTTGAATGTTTTTAGGGACTTTCATGCACATTTTTCATCACGGGCCAGTAGGCAATTCATTTTTATCGTACGCTTGTGCCTGTCCTGGATTGAACGTAGGCCTCAGTAATGGTAAGACATGGAATTGGAATGACATGGAACTGAGGTGAATTGGAAACAACAGTATAATACCTCCTTCTTTTGCATCCCCACTGGGCTCTGTCCGCAGTTGAATACGCTATGGGGTAATGGTTAACGGCGCCAGCCCTTTCGCTTCAGATACTAATGAAATATTCCGTATCGGAAGATTCTGCTAAAGGTTGGAGCTGCGGGGTATCGATCCCCGTACCTCTCACATGCTAAGCGAGCGCTCTACCACTTGAGCTACAGCCCCTGATGGGCGGATCCGGGTTAGATTCTCATGCGCCGCCGTGTTATGTCTGGGTGTGACCTACATTTGACGGGCCACACCTACCTCACATTCTAATTATGCCCTGTGAATGCCAGTCCTCCTTTGGTTTGGTCGCTGATTGAGGCCGATCCTGGCAGGTGTTTCCGTGGTGTAGTGGTTATCACATCCGCCTAACACGCGGAAGGTCCCCGGTTCGATCCCGGGCGGAAACACGCGTTTTGCTTGAAGAACTCGGTGCTTCGGTAGTATTCTTTCGCTGTGTGGATCTTGCGTGGCACCCTACCCGCCTTCAAGAACCAAGAGTCGGCTATATGTTCTTGCTATTGAAAATATCATCCAATCATTTCTCTCCCAATATGTTATGCGTCGTACGGCCTCCTACTGCAGACAGTCAACTCACAACTCGCGGTCCTCCAAACTGCTCAGTGCTCACGTGTCCTCACCAACGAACCGTGTTCTCCGCGCTCACTGCTCTCTCCCGCCGTGCTCACTGCTCTCTCCCCGTGCGCTCACTGCTCTCTCCCGCCTTGCTCACCGCTCTCTCCGCGCCAGGTACGAGTCGCCGCTGTTTCCGGCCAGGCTCCGGAAGCTGCGCTCGATGCAGCCGCGCGACTTTGACGAGGAGATGGCAGCGGCAGACCGACGGTTTGAGCGCAGACGGCGGCAGCAGGGACGACAGGCACCCGGCGGCCAGTCGAGGCCCGGAAAGGTACAGAACCGGGGGAGGAGGGGGTCAGAAGGTGTAACCAATGGGGGGGGGGATGGGGAACAGATCAGCTGAATTGTTTTCCTCGGCGGCCCCATGTATCAGCCGACCCAAAGCGTCGATATTTCATGTCGCGATCACTAATCAACAGGTGTTAACCCTATTAGTGGCAGGGGGGTTGTTTTCATCCACCCCTCAGGTTTTTCGGGAATATCTCCGAAACCGCTGAAGCTACGATGCTGAAATTTTCTGACTTTTCCTAAAACTAAATTGGGCACATTCCCTGAAAATTTCAAGTTCATAACTTTACCAGGGGCGGCTCCAGAGCACTGGGAATTGGGGGGTCCTATTCGTGAAGCGAGTCATTTGGGCGAAGATCACGATGCTGATGTATTATAACTGTATGCACCAGTTTTACGAACAGTGAATGAAAGGTATCATGTGATAACATATACAAAGTTATTGTGCATCCTCTTTTGACACGTTTTTGCTATAATAGGCGGATCCAGGCGTCCAAAAAGGGGGGGTTATGTTTTACCTCCCAACAATAGGTGCCCTGACACCGCCTATGCATGACCAATACAATTGTAGTCGTTCTCTCATAAGAAAATTGTAACATAACAAGACCATTACCACTAGTGATGTCAATTACGGAAAATCGGAATACCGATACCAAACCAAATACCAACCAAAACCACGGGAAAATACCGAAACCAAACCAACTTGGGAAAATGAGGGAAATACCAACTTTTCACCGATTTCTTAGCCTCCTATACCTTAGTGAGGGCTTATGATACCAACAAAATACCAAACACATTACGATTGAAATACCAAATACCAAGTTGGTATCGGTTTGGTATCGGTATACCAAAAAGTTGGTATCCGATTGACATCTCTATTTACCACCCTTTTTAGAAACAGGACCAACAAAAACCTTATTTACTATACTTTTTGTGTACCCCCAATCTCAATGATCTGTATCCGCCTATGATTTTTGAAAATGCATATTTTTAGGATCCATGTGAATTCCTGGTTCATTCTCTATCGATCGGCAAAAGTTGCGTTAAGATTGGTTCAGAAACCTGGCCGTGATAAACAGTCTAAAATGTATCTGCAATTTGCCCGTTTTTACCCCCCCCCCCCCCTCTACCCCCCCCCCCCCCATTGGCATTTTTCAATTTTTATTTTTTTTAGAAATGTAGATCACGTTGAGCGAAATTGAATGCCGTCTGAATTTTGAAAATCGGCCCGTTAGATCTCGAGATATCAGGGGGGGTCGTAAACAGCCCCCCCCCGCCACTAATAGGGGTAGCCAGGAGCCTGCCACTAATAGGGTTAATGCATGCCATCATACCATTGTGTGTATGTGTATGACACCACCTTGTTATATATGTATGACGTCACTTCTCGATGTGCACTATGACGTCACTCCCTGTGTGTGGGTGTGGGTGCAGCGGCCAGCGATGACGTCACCGAAGCGCTGGGGTCGCCGCACAGTGGAGGAGCTGCTGACTCCGCGGGGTCGTCAGAGGTCAGCTCAGGTCACGGCCGACACGGGCTCCTCAGAGGACGAGCTGCCGCTCAACGTGCGTCTCTTCAACAGGTGAGCCGGCGGGTCAGCTCAGGTCACTGCTGAGGTCACTGTTCAGATCAGCAGAAAGGTCACAACTGAAGTCACTGCTGGGGTCACTGCTGAGGTCACTGCTCAGGTCATTGCTGAGGTCATGACTTATGGCACAACCGGAGTATATTCACGTGCTTTCAGTTCTCATATTTCCGTTAAAAATAGACAATCGCTCGCGGTTCACAAATACATCTTTTGTGTCGTATTGTCGCTCATGTGTTTCCGCAATGATGTACGTTGTTCATTGTCACTCCCATTACCTTCCTGTTACCCACCATGTGTTTCCGTTCCCAGGTTCGCTACCCTCCCGTTTCCCACCATGTGTTTCCGTTTTCAGGCTCGTTACCCACCGTGCGTGTTTCCGTTCCCAGGTTCATGTCGCCGACGGGCGCTTGGTCGACGGGAGGAGCCGTTCGACGCACCGGGTCACCCACCGCCAAGGTAAACAGGGCGGCTCAGAGCCAACGAAAGACACGGGATAGGATGGGGTCTCGTATAGTCGTGTGATAACAGATCAACGGCCCACTTGTAATACAGTTATATTCTGGGGATGTTGACGCAATGTACAAGCAAGAACTATCACGTACATGCGTCGAGCAAGAATGTAATGTTTTGGATTAATGGGAATAATTTAGAGTGCTGTGTTTGTTTAGTGATGATGCATTGTTCATCGTCCATATATGGTGACGTGTTCGAACGTGTGCTCAAATAATGTGTTTGGGCGACCGTCTGTTCCAGTCCTGCTCCCCGCTTCCCTATTGTGCCTAGTGGCAGCTAACAGCAACTCACTGAAAACAACCCTAACCTGACCAGTAAGCCTTCTGTATCGTGCTAGAGATGGCTGGCATTGCTGGCAGACACGCGAACCGTTCCACGCTCAGTGTCGTGCTTGTATTTTGGTGTTCATTTTGTGTCGCACGTGCTTTAGCCTTTTTTGCGTGTGTGGCTACTTCTTTCGCGTTTGTTGAGCCTTTCCTTTCTTGTCGCACTGCTAATGTCGTGACTTCCTTTGTAGTTTTGGATTCGGCTAGGCAATCCTTTTATCCTTCTCCTTTGTTTGATTTTCTTGTAACGTTTTCGTGGCAAATGGCGTGTTTCACAGAAAACGAACACCGTTCAACCTCTTCAAACTCTTTTCAGCCTCATTCATTAGTGTCAACCTCATTTCAGCCTCATCTCAACCTCATTTCAACCTCCTTTCCACGTATTTAGGCCGTTTGCTGCATTGTGACATCCCCGTTCGGTCTGACCCTGATCATCTCTCCCGCCGTTTCAGCTGGCGGCGCAGATCTCCGCCTCGCCAGAGCTGGAGTCGAGGCAGCGCCGCTCCGACAGATCGAAATCCTCCCGCGCCGGTCTCAGCAGTTCATCGGCCGAGAAACGAACCACCAGAGCCTCAACATCAGTCAGCGCACAGCCCTCCACCTCTGCCAACCTCCCGAACGGAGCCGCGGCTCGGAAACCGCCGGCGCCGCGGTCAAAATTAAAGCGGATCCTCCCCCTCGACTCCGACTCTGACTCGAGTCCTGTCCGGAGTGCGGCTGTGGGGCCGGAGTCGGCGCCGGCCGGCCGCCGCCGCCGCCGGCGACTCATGACTCCGCCTGAGTCACAGAGTCTGCTGCGCGGCCCGCTGCTGAACCCTGTGACTCCTGCTGGGGAGGCGGGGCCGCCCGCCCGGTCCGGAGGCGCCCACCCGGCGCTGGGGGCTCAGACCGCCCAGCGGCGGCGGACCGGCCGTGCCGGCACCGGCAGCAGCACCGACAGCTCTGGCAGAGCGCCGAGAGCGGGGAGACAGGCCGGCGGCTCGGTGAGGCGACTGTCCGGCCCTCGGCGCAGCTCGCTCGACTTTGAGTCGGTGGCGGGCGGCCGTCTGCCGCCGCGCGCCCGGCTGGTGCTGACCAACCTGCTTTCGGTGGAGCGCGGCACGCTGACGCCCATCATCAGTCGGCTGGGCGGCGTCACGCTCGTGGACGAGGTAGGTCTGATTGGGGGAGGCAGGGGCTACCTTGTGAGCTGGGGCAGCGTGTTGTTCGGCGCCCCTCCAGTGAGCTGGGGCAGCGTGTTGTTCGGCGCCCCTCCAGTGAGCTGGGGCAGCGTGTTGTTCGGCGCCCCTCCAGTGAGCTGGGGGAGCGTGTTGTTCGGCGCCCCTCCAGTGAGCTGGGGCAGCGTGTTGTTCGGCGCCCCTCCAGTGAGCTGGGGCAGCGTGTTGTTCGGCGCCCCTCCAGTGAGCTGGGGGAGCGTGTTGTTCGGCGCCCCTCCAGTGAGCTGGGAGAGCGTGTTGTTCGGCGCCCCTCCAGTGAGCTGGGAGAGCGTGTTGTTCGGCGCCCCTCCAGTGAGCTGGGAGAGCGTGTTGTTCGGCGCCCCTCCAGTGAGCTGGGGCAGCGTGTTGTTCGGCGCCCCTCCAGTGAGCTGGGGCAGCGTGTTGTTCGGCGCCCCTCCAGTGAGCTGGGGGAGCGTGTTGTTCGGCGCCCCTCCAGTGAGCTGGGAGAGCGTGTTGTTCGGCGCCCCTCCAGTGAGCTGGGGCAGCGTGTTGTTCGGCGCCCCTCCAGTGAGCCGGGGCAGCGTGTTGTTCGGCGCCCCTCCAGTGAGCTGGGGGAGCGTGTTGTTCGGCGCCCCTCCAGTGAGCTGGGAGAGCGTGTTGTTCGGCGCCCCTCCAGTGAGCTAGGAGAGCGTGTTGTTCGGCGCCCCTCCAGTGAGCTGGGGCAGCGTGTTGTTCGGCGCCCCTCCAGTGAGCTGGGGCAGCGTGTTGTTCGGCGCCCCTCCAGTGAGCTGGGGGAGCGTGTTGTTCGGCGCCCCTCCAGTGAGCTGGGAGAGCGTGTTGTTCGGCGCCCCTCCAGTGAGCTGGGAGAGCGTGTTGTTCGGCGCCCCTCCAGTGAGCTGGGGCAGCGTGTTGTTCGGCGCCCTTCCAGTGAGCTGCTGGGGGAGAGTGTTGTTTGGTAACGCCCGTCTGAGGTCAAAATCAGCGTGAGGAGGGATCTGACTCTTGTGTTTTGTTCTTTGAGACTAAGTCTCTCGTGCCTGACTCATCCCTTCTCTCGCCATGCTCTGCAGGTATTAACACCCACTAGGCCACTAACTGACCTATCCTCTGTCTTTCCTTAGTGGTGACCGCTGTAATTAACCCCCGTATCCGTACTCAGGTGATCCCACCACCGGCACCGACCCCCCTGTCTCCCCGTCAGCTGACCCACCACCAGTGACCCCCCCCCCCCCCGTGTCCCCCTTCAGGTGACGGCCGCCACGACCCACGTGGTCAGCGGCCAGCCGCGGCGCACTCTCTCCGTTCTGGGCGCGCTGGCGGTCGGCGCGTGGCTGCTCTCCCCCGAATGGGTGCTCTCCTCTCTCGAAGCCGGCCGCTGGCTTCCCGAGGAGTGCTACGAACAGCGGCTCGACTGGCCCGGTGGGTGGGAGCGCCGCTGTGCGCGCGGACCGCCTTCCATAGCGCCTCCCGCTCCGGTGGACGATACCGGGCTGACGGAGACGACATTCAGCGCCCGGGTGGCGGCGGCGCGAGATGGGGACGGTGGGGAGAGTGAGGGGCAGCGCGGGGAGCGAGGGGACTCCAGCGGCCGCCCGGCGCGGTCCCTGCGCGCCGCCGCCGCCGCCGCCGCCGGGCGGGCTGGACTGGACCTGTTTGCCGCCGCCGGCGCCGTATACATCTCCGGCGAGACGCAGCCGCCGGCCGAGGCCCTCGTCAGCCTGGTACGGCTGGCCGGCGGGGTTGTGGCCGCCGCCGCCAGGGGCGCCACGGTCGCCGTGGGCCGCCCGGTGCGAGGAGTGGAGAGCGTTAGCGAGGTCTGGCTCCTGGATTCTCTGCAGAAGAACAGACTGCTGCCCAAGTTACGATACCTGCGGAAACCGACCCCCGCCGCGGGCGGCGGACAGTCATAGGATCAGAGACTGGTAGGGACGCTACGACGGGTGACTGGGACTGGGGTTCTAGAGTGAATCAACACTGATAGATAGGGGAGACCTGTGCCCGCAGCTGATGTATCTATTTGACAGCTGCTCGACCGAAACATTTTATAGACAGACGCGGCAATGGGTAAGAAGGCCTTGCCGTGTAAATTCCCTCAGCGGCGCGGCGTTCGATTTACACCCGTGTGTGGACTATACGAGTTCATATGTGATCTGCCTGTCACCCGTCCGTGTTAAATATTGGTAGAATGGCGGCCTGGAGAGTGTTCGCCCTGACATTTGCATGATCAATTGGCTGTGCACGATATTACACTCTCGGTTTGCCTGTCAAGTGTATAACTGTATATTATTCGTGTTTTGGTACGATAGGCTGATCGTGTCGAAATAGTCCTGGTTTTGTTATTGTCATTGCGCGTGTCGACCTATAACCTTGCCAGGAATGTGGGTAGTGTTGTTTCGCGGTGCGGTATTTTTCTGTTTTGAGTATTCCGCCGCGACTGAAGGCATAATAAACCGAACTTAGCACCCCAATTAGGGTTATGGATTGTCTTGTCACGACTGTGACTCATTGGAAAATTTGGCGTAGACCCAGTAGCGATACCAAAGCTCACTCACCATCGTTATAAGAAATCGTTTATTGTGGATATGGTCTTAGGTCTAGGAGCGTTTTAATGTGAATATGTCCGCGCCAATCTGCCTTGATCCTTATCCCGGCGATTCTATTCCGTGTATTATCCACTCTTGAATGCCCGCGTAGTACGCGAGATACCGTCCGATGGCAGTTAGTAATACTGATCGGCGTGTTTTAAATCACAGCCGGCGCGATTGTACGCAGGCTGGTGAGTAGTTATTGAATCAGGGCTGATGTTCCCAGCTGTTGAACTGAACTCTGTATTCATTACTCTGTATGTTCGCCGAAGCCGCGCGCTGCTCGTCAATGACAGAGGGTTGTAAGGAGACAGAGACAGACAGAGACAGAGACAGAGAGAGAGAGAGAGAGAGAGACAGAGACAGAGACAGAGAGACAGAGACAGAGAGACAGAGAGACAGAGACAGAGAGACAGAGAGACAAAGAGACAAAGAGACAGAGAGACAGAGAGACAGAGAGAGAGAGAGAGAGAGAGAGAGAGAGAGAGAGAGAGAGAGAGAGAGAGAGAGAGAGAGAGAGAGAGAGAGAGAGAGAGAGAGAGTGACGTGCTCGCGCGGCTGCGTCCGATACGGACGGTGGCGCGCACTTTCGGCGGGCGCGGGCAAAAAGTCAGCGCGCGCTGCGCTCCGGCGCGTGGCGTTCAGCGGCCGTGCAATGTATCAGAGCGCGTCCGACCCTCCGCGCGCCGCTCTCTGCGCCGGGTTGGCCACTCGCGGCCGGGACGCGTCACACTGAGGTCATGGCTGGGGCCGGCTCCGCGGCCCGCGCCGGCGCTGTGCTGTTCGCATCAGTTGTGGTGGTTGTGCTGGCGAGAGCGGAGACGGTGGAGCGGGGGAATGTCTCGGAGGTCCCACGGGCCGCGCGGGAGCTGCCCTCGGCAGAGCAGTTGGCAGAGATCCGCCGAGTCGTCGAACTGGTCCGAGAGTCGCGCGACCACCTGTCTCCCGCCAAACTGGCGCAGCTGGCGCGCCAGCTCCGTCAGCTGCGCGCCAGAATTGACGCGGCGCGCTCGGAGGAGTCCGAGCAGGGCGGTGACTCGGAGAGCTCGGACTCAGCGTCCGGGGTTCACCAGGTGCGCAGTTTGTCCGGCGGATTCAACAACGACATCGCGGCGCACACCCTGGACGCCAAGGGCACCCTGTTCTACGACGACATCAGGAAGGGCGTCATAGAGGCACCGCCCGTCAAGGGGAAGGGTAAGGACGGTTCCAAAGGCAAGGGCGGTTCTGACAGTAAAGACGCCGACGTCAACTACGACGACGAGGATTACACCTTCGACTTCAGCGACGACCATCAGGACGGTGGCGGGGTCTCCATCGCCGTGGGGGTCAGCAGTGGGCTGCACGCGTTCGACGGTAACACGCGGACCAGCTCGGTCCGCCACGAGGGCGGGAAGCGCGTGATCGGCGTGGGCACCAGCTATCCCGTGCCGCACGACATCCACTCGTACGGAACTCCGAAACCCCGCGGCGGCGAGGGCTCGACGCTCGCGGCACACCCTGAGACCAGTGAGTCGTCTTCACACGGCGGAGAGAGACACGAGACGGACTTCGGGGACGCCCGTCACATCACCGGTCCCAGCGGCGGGGGAGTCGTGGGGTTCGGGCCGCCGAAGGGCGCCGTCTCCGGGGACGTGTTCGCCGACAGTACGACCACGCGCTCGTTCCTGGACCACTCTCACCAGACGCGCGGCCAGCTGTTCCACGAGAACTACATCCGGAGTGGGTTCCAGTCGGCGGTGCTGCCACCCGGCGATCCTCGCGCACCCACCGTCCACCTAGCGCCGGCCGTCACACCCCACAGTGGCACAATCGTGACGCCGCCGCACGTGGAGACGCTCGTGGCACCGCCCGCTCCGGCCGCCGTGTCGGTCCATATCGGTATCGGCGGCCACGAGCCCGTGGTGGGCTACACCCCGCCGGCGCATGTCAGTCCCGAGGAGCACCTCAGCGTGGAGAGACCGCGCAGCGGCGGTAAAATTATCTTTCCCGTGAGCGGGCCGCACCACGCCGAGGTGTCCTACGTGGCGCCGCCGCCCGACGTGCACGTGACACACGTGGAGGAGCACGTGTACGAGGAGCACCACGAGCCGGCGCACGTGACGACAGAGTACCACCAGCCACAGCACGTGGAGGAGCACCACGAGACGCACTCCTACTCCACGGAAAGTCACCCGTACTCCACGGATAGCCATTACTCGAAGGACAGCCACTCTCACTCGAAGGAAGGCTACAGCGGTTCGTACGGGAAGCCCCACGACGCGTCCCAGTACGGCCCACCGCACATTAAGGCCGTGCCGGTGCCGTACGTCCCCCAGCACATCCCCCACGCGCAGCCCGTCTACATCACCCACCATAAGAAGCGTCCCGGGCTGCTCGACAACCTCCTGCGGCCGTTCCGGCGACTGAAGAACTACCTGTTCGGCGGTGGACGCGGTCATGCCAAACCCGTCTCGTACAGCGCCGTGGAGACGCCTCAACACAACTACTACGAGTACGGGGCAGCGCTCACCACCTACCCGAAAAAGTGCCGCTGTATCGACAACAAGAACGTTCTGGGCGTGCTGGTGGCGGGCGTGGCGGCCGCCGGACTGATTGCCTACGTGTACGCACTGGCGACTAACAACACGAACGGCTTTGGCAGGGCAGTGGAGAGCTCGGAGCGGGCTGTGCTGGCGAGGCTAATGCTGCAGGAGGCGTGCTCGCTGGGGACGGACGCCGAGGGGATGTGGAACGGCACCGTCTGGGTTGGGGACGGAGAGGGAGACGGAGAGGAAGGAGAGGAGCAGGTTGGGAAGAGTCAAGGGGCTGGGAAGACGAACGAGCTGTCGCTGACGACACTCAGCGACGTGAAGAGAAGTAAGTTGAAGCTGCTGGAGCAGGAGATGCAGACGCTGAGCCCCAGGGTGGCGAGACAGCTCAGAGAACCAGCGGCGCCGAAACATCAGATCGTCAAGAAGGCAGGAGCTGAGGGTTTAACCTCCTCAGGAACTAACCACCAGCGCAGGAGGCGGTCAGCAGCGTTCGCGGACCAGGACTCCCAGGCCTCGGGCAGCGTCCACATGTACTCGTTCGACGGAATGGATATTCCGATGCGTCACTCACCGCGCGACCCGGGCCTGCCGGTGGTGCCACCCGAGCCGCGGAGGCCGGTGTTCCGCCCGCCGCCGCCGCGTCCCTTCACTCCCGACCTGCCGCAGGACTACAGCAATCAGTACGGAGTCCACGCATCGGGGACTACAGATGGATTCTTCAAACAGGACATTACTCAGGATCACAGTCTGTACGGAGCGCAGGGGTTGGGCATATCAGACACATTCTACAACGATGGCCTTCCAAAAGATCATAACCCGTTCGGAACGCACGGATCGGGTGGATCAGATGCGTTCTTCAACCACGGAGTCCTGGACGGACTGGACGCATTCGACGATCCGCTCGGATTCAACTACCGACTCAGCCGGCGTATGGATATGGTGGACGACCTTACCGCGCCTTCAGATATCGACAGGAGCGACTCGGGTCCTTCACTTCCTCTGGTGGGCTCAGCATCAGACAACTCCTTATCTAGCAACATCACCGGCAGTTCTTTCAACGTGTCCAGCTCCGCCGTGAAGGCCACCCGGGACCTGCCGGGAGCGGGGGACCTGCTGTCCACGGCGGCCGCCCTGCTTCCCATGGTGGACCTGGGACCCTTCCAGCCGCTCACCAAGGTGTTCCAGGCGGATCCGATGGAGGACCGGTCCTCCGGCAAGGGGGGCAGCAGGGCCAGCTCCTACAGGAAGCGCATGAAGAACATGTTCAAGGGACTGCGACACTTTGTCACCAAAGGGTACGTACTGACTGTTGGATCAGTATTATTTAAATATTTTCTTCACAAGGCAAACAATTATGTTAACGGCAACCCGTTTCCCATAACCGATTTATTTTGATGAAAATTATATTATAAAAATACATTTAGTACCTGTTGCCGAAGGAATGGTGGTCGACCCAACCATATTTTGTTGCAAGGTTTTCATTTCGTTCAAAATTCCGTAACATTTATTTCATATGAAGCAGGCTTTTTGCAGTTGTTTATGAATAATCCTGATGCCGACTCTAAATGCGTCTCGTTACCAAATCTCTGCGTGTCGGTGACACTCACCGCCGCTCTGCGGTCTACTTGCGGCCGGTTCCGCACGAGCGACCGTCCCATTGTCAGACACTGCATAATGGGCCTTATGAGCGTGTCGAATGCTCGCTTTGTGGTGACATCGTTCGCCAATTCAGCGGATTTTCACCGTTCACAGTGTAGACCTGAGCACTCGGCAACTGGATCCCTGTCACTCGTAATCCATAGTTGTTGAAATTCAGTGAAACCATATCACTCGCAATGCACAATTGAAACCGCTAGCTGTTTGGCACATCCACAGTTTCGGTCATAATTTATCCGATGGCTAGCAATAGCATAGACATTTGGCCAATGCCCCCCCAACCCCCAACCCCCCACGACACACACACTAAATTCATTATACTGGGCTACATAAATGTCCAGCTCTTCTAGACAGCTCCTCTATCTAGACATCTATTTAGACCTCTATCTAGAATCTAGACAGCTCCATCCGTCTGTCTGTAGCTACTCGCTGATTTCGCTGACCCCCAGTGACCTCTGACCCCCCCCCCCCAGCGTGCCGTCCATGATGCGGCGGACCGCATACGACCCGCACTGCGGTTGTATCCCCCTCACCCTGCAGAACGTTGGGCTGGTCGGGGCGCCCATATTCGCCGTCATCGCCTCCGGACTGGTGCTCAGTAAGTGCCTCAGATCGGCTGAGATGGACTCGTCAGCGATCGGTCGGTCCGAACCATGGTCTTTTCTTCCACTTAAACTATAATAATGAGTAGGTAAAGGATAGTCTGAGCTCGAAAGAACCGTTTAAATTGTATAAGTAATGTGTTTTGTATGATATCGTTACGTATGAATCAAGTGTTATGAGTCATGACTCATGACTATGTCCTGCCTTGCACATCTGTTTTCGGTGCTACGTGTCGTTTCTATTCCAACTGTGACGATGCGTTATGTTCGTTTTGCAGCGTTCCTGGTAATGCAGAGTACCAACCAGGGCACGGGACGAAAACGGTCCGAGGACGGCGATATATCCGGTGAGAACGACAGCCACGACACCGATACCGGGACACGGGGAGGCCAGAGCCCGACAGATGGGCACGAGGGTGCTGGACACGGGGATACCATAAAAAGGGGACGAAGATAACAGGGGCTAGGGGTGTTAACATTTTTTTCTCTAATTTTGCATCCCCGCTAGCTAGGGTGTTAACAATCCAGTGAAGGGTCCCGTCTCACATAGGCGGCGGAACGAGGGGGCACCGGGGCACCGTGCCCCCCTTTGATTTTGGCATTTTAACATTAGCATTTAGCCCTATGGGTGTTGCATGGAAAGAATGGGACCAAATGTCGGCAGTGCCTCCCCCCCCCCCCCCCCGTGTTCCGCCGCCACTGCCGTCTCAGGTCCGATCACAGAGCGTGAGGTAAATTTGGGCATTTGGCATCAACGAACATCAGAACGCGCGTTTTCTGTAACGGAGGGCAATATCACTACCGGCAGGCCTGTCCTGTCCATGTCGAGCCATTGTGATTGGCGGATCACTCTCACTGAGCCGCTATGATTGGCGGATCACGCTCACTGAGCCGCTCTGATTGGCCATTAGTGTTTGCCGCGCCGCTGTCCCGCCCACCCACCGTACAAAGTCTCGTGCCCTTCCGCTGTGACCGCCACCGAAAGAGAAAACTCGACAGAAACTGACGCGGCTTCATAAAAGTCAGCGAGCCGGGCGAGAAATCCGCGTGTCGGCCTTTGTCCATGGCCGCGAGTCGTTTCACGCGCTGTTTTTGCTCGCCGTTTCCGTCGCAGCAGTGCGCAGGAGTCGGCGGCGGCAGCGGCCCGTCCCTACATATGCAGATCGTCAACATGGACGTTGAAATTAAACTTGTACTATATCACCATCGAATGGACGCAAAGAACATTCGTAGTCCGTAGTCGCATGTAACTTTGTCAAAAATAGACCACACCTAAAAGCCGAACGCACATTTCAAACATCGCTGCCATCACCATCAAAGTCCCATTCAGCTTGAACCACCGGTTGGCGCAGTTTCGGTTCGGACGTGTCACCGCCAGGCGCCGTGTTACTGGTGTTAGCCGCCTCCCCGCTCGGCCGGGCGTTGCAGTCTCCGGGAACTGCAGTGGAGAGTAGGAAACTAGCACCAGTCGCTGCGGCACGCGGATGGAAACGCAAACGCCGCAAGAATCGCATGGCTCCGACAGATATCTCAGTGAATACGAGGAAATCAAAGTCAGATTGAGTAGTCAGCGTGTTTCGTGAGTTTAAGTGGAATTTGCCGGTCCTTTGCGGGGAAAGCAAGCTAGAGTGAAAAGGAATTTATCTCGAATGATCGCTGCCAGTCTTCACACCCTAACGATATATCATATGGCAGATCTTTGGTGTGATGATATGACGATCAATTCAGCCTGTACGTGTCACTGCTATCATTTCATGCATCACAAGGAATACCTACACGGTAGATAACACCACATAGCAAAACTGCAGACGATATGAAACATAGGTAGGTAGCTCCCGTCCAAGCATGCACCGCTTCGCCATGGCTCATGTCGCGCAAAACTTTCGCGGTGCACGCGGCCATCATATTTCTGCTGCTCGTTCCGGGTCGTTCCGGGTCGTTCCGTTCCGCTGGTGGAGCGACTCGTGCCCCAGCGCTCGTAAGTCGCAGTGACTGGCGAGTAGGTAAGTCCCGCGCGCGCGCGCACGAAAGTGGAAGTTCGGTCACCCTTTGGTGAGCCAACAGCTCGTGTTGTCGTGTTTACAAAGTGTGAAGGAATGAGAAGAGAGTGATTTAGTGGATTCTGCGGCGCAGTGGTTCGGTCTGAATACACTCTGAGGGCAGAGAAGGGTAGTGATACGTTTCACTAATTACTGACGCTCTTTTTTTGCGCAACACTCAGGTTATTTTGGGCGCTGCGTTACGGTGGCGAATCTGGACGTTAGTTTCCCATTAGCGCCTTCACTACTGACTGGAGTTCATTAGGATGTCGCAAACGCTTCGAGCGCGGTTTCATGTTGGATGGCGAGGGCCGGGCTCATTTGATGCCCTTTCACCTCGCAAGTGGGTCGTGTTTCACATGGAAACCGTAACACTTTTGTGGCGGACTCTGTAAGAGCAGCCCATAATGCATTTAACTGCTACCGATGCAGCTTTGAACTCCTAGGATAAGATAGTTACATCAGTCAAGTCTTATGCGCCTATTTCAGCCATTAGGGTCTAGCGGACGGCTCGCCAACAGCATATCGTTCTATGTCATGGCCTGCTGGGTGAAACTAGGTAGTATGATTGGTCAACGCGTCATCAGCTTCCGCTACAAATACTAACTAGTCTCTGCCAGTTGCCACTATCTAATCGGCGTCTGCGACTAGTGCAGCGGTTTCGCTCACATGACGTCCTATCTCACACCTCATCAGACCATGAATCGATCCCAAATGTCCGTTCAGAGATGGTTCAGACTCAGAGCGGCTGGATGGAAAGCTATACATACGAGACCGTCCATCTATGAAGGATGTGCCTTTCTCCGCCTTAGAACCGTAACCACATCTGTAATAAGTTAAAACCCAGTTTCATACCCCACCGCTGGGGCATTCCACGATAGATCGACCAAAAATAAATAAAATTTACACCCTCATATTTTATTTTTTGCTTAAAATTGGTCTAATGGGTTCTGATGGGTGGGGAAGCCAGCTGTGGCAAGGATTTTTTTTTCTTCGAACAACGGTTTCCGAGATATAGCCTCGGGCAGTTCCTGGAGGTCACGCTGCAACCCTTTGTTTGGCGGCTTATAACTCAGAAACTATTTGTTTTCTATAGTAAAAACTTTATATGGTTCAACTCGCAATCAACCAACAAACGTTTTGGCTATCTCGGATTTTCGATTTTTGAAAATTTTGATCACGTGACATCTTGACCTTTTTTTCGGAGAGTGACCTTGATATTTTCCCAACTGAAAGTCGCAATTTTGTCTGATGACGATTAAAGCCTTATCAATTGTCATTAATATGCGATAATAAAAAAGTGGCTTTCGGCCTGCGTTGACCTCAGGTCAGGTCATTTTTATGACCTTCCCATTATTACGAGCGGGAGCGACAGCGAGATCTCGAGAACAAAGCAAGATAGCGACAAGTGGTAAACGGCACAAGGTACAGGTCCCGCGGGTTTTAAGCGTAGGTTTTGCCTTTCCGGCTATATCTTTCTCGTCTTCAGCTTGGTAGGCTTTAATATGTGACCAATTTATTCGTATAGCTCCCTTTCATGAGCATGGAAAAAGGTTCGATCGTATGCCGGCTAGTTTCGGAGAAATTAAAAGAAAACCTCAAAATTCGTCGTTTGGGGCATTCTGACCGCGGCTTCCCTGCAGTCGCCTATGACTACAGTGGTGCCACCCAACGGGTAGGACGCTGAAACACAGAGGCATGAATGAATCCAGCGCGTGGTGAACGGTGGATAGAGGCGGGACTCGGCAGAGGCTATCACTGCGGCCCGCGCAGGGCGTCCTTGGACAGCGGGCGAGCCTTCGGGCGGTGAGGCCAGAGGTCACGACAGCCAGGCGTTGTTTGGCATGAAGGGAGGGGAGGCGCTCGCCTCAGCCAACTCAGCCGGTGTGGTGGTAGTGGTGGTGGTGTGTGGGGGGGGGGGGGGGGGCGGCAGGAGAGAGGGGCTAGAACGAACGGGATAAAATAGAATGGAAATGTCGTGCCATGGTCAACTTACAATATTGTTTACCTAATAAGCATTTATCAACATTCCGAAAGAGCTCGCCATATTAAATTGAGAAATATACAGGAGATGTTATTGATCGATGTTACCGTTTTCTTTTAATGGAAACCCTACTTCTTAGTTCTTATTAGGGGTGATAAAATGAACCCCTCTCCTTGGTTTTTCCTGAATAACTCGCGTGAGAAGTGGCGGATGGCAGCGAAGCTTTCAGTGTCGTAAGTTATTTTTCTCACCGTAAGTAAATAAATACCCATGTGGTCAGGAATCAGGATAAGTTCAGGCCATCTGCAATTCAAAGTTTACACCTACCCTGAAAATTTCATGACCCTGACCAAAATGACCTTTGGTCTGTGACCAGTTTCTAGAGCCCATTATAGGCCAGAATTCGGCGTGTCAGGTCTCATCAACCGTTCGTTTCTAGACTTAAGATTAGAAACGTCCCAACATGTGAAATTGTGTTTGGTCCCTTGTGTCTTATTTGGCCGGGACCAGCGGAGGAACATGGCCGGTGCCTACAGGGCTGCTTAACTACAAATTTGCCGATCTGCGGAGCGCATGGAGCCAATCTAGCCAGGTTCAAAACCACTAGGAATGACATTGTGGCATAGCCAATCTTCAAGGTTTCCGCGGACCGCGCCCCTAGAATATCTGCTGTTTAGCTGCCGGTTTCCGGTCACATGGCCTAAAGGCGAGGTCACTAGCGATGGAAATGGAAACACGCTGAACAGGCTAGCTGTGAGAAGGATTAACCTTCATTTTAAATCCGTGCATTGTCGCTTTATACCTATACCGACCGTTTTCTAAAAAGGCTATGTTATCTCTCTCTCTCTCGCTCTCTCGCTCTCTCTCTCTCTCTCTCTCTCTCTCTCTCTCTCTCTCTCTCTCTCTCTCTCTCTCTCTCTCTCTCTCTCTCTCTCTCTCTCTCTCTCTCTCTCTCTCTCTCTCTCTCTCTCTCTCTCTCTCTCTCTCTCTCTCTCTCTCTCTCTCTCTCTCTCTCTCTCTCTCTCTCTCTCTCTCTCTCTCTCTCTCTCTCTCTCTCTCTCTCTGTCTCTGTCTCTGTCTCTGTCTCTGTCTCTGTCTCTGTCTCTGTCTCTGTCTCTGTCTCGTCGGGAGGCCAACTCTGGTCATCCCATGGAGCACTTCGCATAATCTCCTCTCTCTCCCTCTCTCTCCTCTCTCTCTCTCTCTCTCTCTCTCTTTCTCTCTCTCTCTCTCTTATACCGAAAGCTCCACAAAAACTTCTAGGCAGGTCTAGACCCTTCCGAATATTGGGTCATTAAACTGACTTGGAACTTGGAAGGTCAACGTATGACCTATGATCAACGAATGACCTATGATCTATGAATTGGGCATCATCGGCTTCCTCTCGTCACGTGCAACATGCTCCTTCTTTTCCAGAAGCTCTAGATTGTTCAAAAGCCGATCAACTGTGGGGCGTGATCCATCCCCGCCCATACGTTAGCGCCTGCGAAAACGCCGATATGGGTGCGAGTTATGGCATATTCCTATATTAGCAATGTTATGTTTTGCTTTTTTAGTGGCTTACATCGGTTTTCTTCTAAAAATAACGCAAAAAATCAGCATACATGTTACTTAAACTTTTACACCTAGTTTACTTTTTACATAATACTGCAATTTCATTCATGCAACATATTTATTGGTCAGTTTTGTGACAAAGTTTTGGAAATATAGACCGGCAGAAAACAAAACTTTGTTGTGAAACGACCTCCAGCCTCAGCAGGTCACGGTTAACCCTCGCCCCGTTGGGGGGGGGGGCAATATAGACCCCTGTGTATTTTCCTGAATAGCAAGAAAACAGCGGCGCGCAGCCCCGCCAAATTTTCAATAGCTTCCCGGGCATCAATTTGACACCTTCACACAAAAATTCAAGTCTTAGGTTTCCTTAGGTCAGGAGTTATTGAGGTCGAACTGAGATCATGTTCGAGCAAAAATGAGCAAAAATAAAAATTAATTCTTGAAACGTTCACAAAAGCTACAGTTAACAAGCAATTTCAAATCTCTCTATATGAGGCCTGTTTCACTAAAAACTTGTAATTACAAGTGTTTGTAGTTTACAATTCATAAGTATTTTTACCAACTACGTAAAAACCGATTTCACTAAGCTTCATCGCCAGTGGCACCTCCGATAAGAAAATGTTTGCAAATAAACTTGTAAACAGTGAAATTGTTTTTAATCAAGAACTATAGCATGTTAAAGATATTGCTTCTTTTTATCAAATTTTGTCTAGTATTCATGTCAAAAGCTGCCTAATTAAATTATAAATAATGATGCTGTTGGAAAAAGATATAAATGATCGTTCACATTATCCTATTATTCAAAGAAAATAACACACAAAACATTTGACAGCAGAAGACTGTTGAATGCAATTATGGCGCGCGAATGACAAAACATGACGATATTTTAATACCGATTATTTTGCTTCTTAGGGTGTGTGCTAAGTAAAAATAGAGCATGAAACGACTCAACAAAGCATAGTTGTTCTAAATATATGACTGTTTTGCATTATTGCACAAAAAGTATCAAAATTCCGAACGTCAGGGCCACTGGAATTTAAGGTTCGTAATTACGATGTTTCTTTCAAGTTTCTGGTCTTCGTGAAACAGAAAGTTTGCGATTCCCATGTTTTCTAGCAAACTTTTTCTTGTAAAAAAGTTTGAAATTTTTAAACTCAAAATTCATGTTCAAAGGTTTCGTGAAATCCAAATCTCAAATGTTGGTAATTATTTCTTGTAAACTCAAGCTTTTTCTTTGTAATTACAAGTTTTATTTGTTAGTGAAACAGGCCTCTGGTCGTGTAGAGAAAAGACGGCGCTTCAGAACTGCAATCTGGGATTTTCAAACTGTTGAGCTTTTGACCCCCAAATAAAAAAAACTGGTCTATTATAAAATAACGAAAAGTTTTTCGAGTTAAAAAACGGAATATATATGATAGTCCCTGCTGTCTTCGATCTACAAAACAAATTGTAGATCGATGCTTCCTTGTTTGACCTAGTTATAGCGAAAAAGCTGTTCAAAATTGATGACGTCAATATTTTAACTCAATTTTTAACAATTCTAAACCACGTAGCGCAAAACAAAGACGACCATTTGGCTCCCCGTGACGAGCTGCATCAAATCAATACCCATTTTATGCAAAAATATCAAATTAGAAATTTGACCTAACTTGACCTGACCTTTATTTGACCTTCACCAGAACATAACCTAAACTGGCCCCAAGGGTTGCCTGACCCACATAATCGCATTTGTCATGTAAAATGGACCAGAAAACATGCATCACATAATAGTTATCTTCATATTTTGAGCTTCAGTGACCTGACCTCTGTGACCTGACCTGGTATCAGTGACCCCAAATAGCAAAATATGTGTTTGACGAACATTCCCCATCGAAAATTGTCATTCATCGATTCCTTATCGATGAATGACATGCATTTTACTCGATTTTACAACACATTTCTTGAAATTGCTTGTAAACGGTGAAAATTCGACATTTGACCTGACCTGTGACGTCATCGGTTTCACCGAGGTCAATGAAATTGAGCCAAAAGGTATTTCCTCGTTGGGGTTATCCAAGACCGTGTGCTGCTTGTCGTTATTTTGCATGGTTCTCGAGATCTTATGGGGGGGGGGGGCAAAATGCTCCTCCCCAATGGGACCGATGCTCGGGAGACCCTATACCTAACGGGACGCGGGTTAAATGACAGAACTGTTCCCAAGATATAACATTACAGTCGTCTCCCGACCTCGGCTAAAACTTTGGACGACTATCTATGAATCGGCACGCTGCCGGCTCACCCCGCCCGCTGGCTACGGGCGGCCTTGACCGTTCAATGCCGATTGGCCAACGGCCGAGGTCGTGCGCTGGTCAGCACGCAGAGAGGACGGGACGCGGTACTGCACATTGCGAGTGACCTCTGACCTTTCCCCGTCCCCTGACCGCATGCCGTGTCGCCGGCCCAGACGATAGAAACCGGTTTTAGCCTCTACTCAGGCTGCCACTCTAACCCTTCCCTCCCCACTTTACTATGTGCCGTAGTACGCGCTCGCGAGTAACTGGGCGGAGCAAATGGTCACCGATACAGAGGCGGAACTGGTTGCCCTCCCGCTCGCTGAGCGACCTACCGCTAAAACCCGCGAGACCTGTACACATGGATAAGGTCTACAATTTTTACCCAGGTCATTTTCAGGTCAGGTCAAAGATGACGTCACAGGGGTAAAAAGAAAGTCTAAATGGCGGCACTACATATATATGAAGTTTTTCTCGAATAACTTTCAAAGTATCCCAGCTAGGAACAAACTAATAGCACCATCGTGATCCTCTCGATCCGCATCGAAACATGTGTATGTTGACCTCGAAAGGTCAAGGTCAAAAGTTGACCTTAGGTCACGTGACCTTAAGGTCATCATATATATCATTCGATGGGCCTTGACGAGCTGAACACAATGAGCCTATCCGCGCGGCTGTATCTCAAACCTGTAAGGAGTTATTAGCAAAAAACCATTTGGTGACCTTTAATGACGTCACATGACCCAAGAGCAACGTCACAGTTGACCAAGAGCAACGTCACAGTTGACCAAGAGCAAAAAAGGTCTCAAGGTAGTCAAAGTTAGTCGTATATGAAGTCACTCATGGTATATTAGGCAATTCCGACGCGTTTTAGTGTAAAAACAAGGGAGCTGATTTTTCCCCAATTGACTTATAATGGGGTGGCCAAGAAATTGACCTGACCTTAGTTCATCGGTATTGAAATTCAAAACGAACTGGTGCTAGGCGAAAGCAAACACAATGGTGCCTGTTCCACGTCTCTTTCTTTATTAGATCAAAAGGTACAGCCAAAACTATTTTGACTTCCTTTTTACCCCTGTGACGTCATCTTTGACCTGACCTGAAAATGACCTCAGTAAAAATTGTAGACCTTATCCGTGTGAATCCTGTACCGTTTACCGCTTGTCGCTATCTTGCTTTATTCTCGAGATCTCGCTGTCGCTCCCGCTCGTAATAATGGACAGGTCATAAAAATGACCTGACCTGAGGTCAACGCAGGGCGATAGCCACTTTTTTACTTTCGCATATGAATGACATTTAATAAGGCTTAAATATACAAGCAGTCGATGCAGGGTATCAGTCGATGCACATCACACACTTCACAAAAACAAGACATAAACGCTCCTACCCTACGCGGGTCAAACACACGTCGGCCGAGCCCGACCCAGCCCGATAAAACCGGCCGCCGTTACACTACCCTACCCTACCCTACCCTTACACTACCCTACCCTACCATACCCTACCCTTAAAAATCAATCCGATAGAGTCAACCCGATAGTCATTTTCAACTTTTCATCGAAGCCTATACCAACTCGGCTCAAGACCCTACTTGCATTTGGCTTAGAATTCAAGCTACCTGTGTGGAAGATCAGCTTTCATGGATATTTCCCTCATTTCGAGACACTCGTCCAGAAGTTATCGTCTTTGTCACTCCCTTCAAGATTTGATTTTCAAGATGTCAAGCAGCAGATTCGTACCGTGAGTTACAAGTTTTTCAACACGTTTCGTCCGTCCAGAGTGTTTTCACCAATATTTTCCAAAAATGATGTCAAGACTTTGAAGGATTTTGCATCTGACTCTTCTATTGTGGTAACTAGACCTGACAAGGGGAGGGGGGTCGTGATTTTAGATAAAGCTCAATATCTAGCAAAGATTACAAAGATACTGTCAGATCGCACTAAGTTTTGTCTTGTGAATGAGCCACTTCACAAACTGTTATTACGTGTATAAGATAAAGTTAATAGGCTGCTCAGCAAGTTGAAAAAAGCATGTGCTATTACCGAACATACGTACAACAAACTGTATGTGTCCGGGTCCTCGCCAGGTGTCCTATATGGTCTACCTAAGATCCACAAACCGAACTTACCTCTTCGTCCCATTTTCAGAGCTTGTGGCACTGCTACTTACGCCCTCGCGAAGTTCTTAGTTCCAATTCTTGCTCCCCTTACTGAGAATGAATTTACCGTTAAAAACAGCTACGAGTTCGTCACTGATTTAAAAACTTTCACATTTTCCGAAGATATGGTTATGGCCAGTTTTGACATTGAAAGTTTGTTTACTAACATACCTGTAGGTGAAACGGTTGACATAGCAATCAACTCTCTCTTCAGCCAGACTGACAGCGTCAGTGGCATCCCTCGGAAACTATTCCGCTCAATGTTAGATTTGTCAGTAACTAACTCGTTTTTCCTTTTCAACGGACAGTTGTACCAACAACTTGACGGCGTAGGGATGGGCCTACCACTTGGCCCTACCTTTGGCAACATTTTCTTATGCTTTCATGAGAAGAATTGGCTTACTACCTGCCCTTTTGAATTTCGTCCTGTCCTGTATAGGAGATATGTTGATGATTGTTTTCTGGTCTTTCGGCACGTCACTCATGTAGAAAAGTTTTCATCCTTCCTTAACGAGCAGCATCCAAAGATTAAGTTCACCAAAGAAGTAGAGTCCAACCAAACGCTACCCTTTTTGGATGTCAAGATAAAACGTATTGGCTCTTCTATTGAGACTTCCGTTTTCCACAAGCCTACCTTTACCGGACTAGGATTGAGCTTCTTTAGTTTCGTCCCATTTTCCATCAAGTGGGCAGTCATCCAGTCATTTATTTATCGCGCCTACCGTTTATGCTCGAGCTACAAGCTCTTTGATCTAGAGCTAAGATCCCTGAAAGGTTTTTTCTTGGATAACGGTTACCCAAGGTCGTTGGTAGATGCCGCCATTGCCAAGTTTCTCAACAGAAGGTTCATTACTATCACAAATCAACCACAGGTTGAAAAACTCGAAAGCTTTTTCATTTTGCCGTTTTTCGGAAAACGCTCAATTAAGCTCAAAAATGAAATAAGCGCTCTCCTACAAAAGTACTACCCATATCTAAGCCCGCGATTCATTCTCAGAAACAGCTTCACTATTGGATCTCTGTTCAAGTTCAAGGACTCTATCCCTAAAATGTGTCGATCTGCTGTAGTTTATAAGTTTAGTTGTCCTTCGTGTGAAGGATCTTACATAGGTTCTACCTATGTTAGGCTCCACAGCAGAGTTTGTCAACACAAGGGTAGATCACACAGAACGGGCGAACTCTTATCCAGTCCAGTAGCATCGTCTGTACGGGATCATTCTTTGGCATGTGACACCCCCTTCAGTATAGACGATTTCAAAATCATAGATCAAAAACGCTCAAACTTCAATTTACGAATTTTAGAATCTTTACACATATTTGAAGCGAAACCGACCATCAATGACCGATCATCTGCGTTTAAACTAAGTATCGTTCTGTAGGAAGACGACCGAACCAACACGAATGATTGGTAATATTACTAAAGTTAAGTCCTAAGTAAAGTTAGGAAATCTGGCTTAGCTGTCAGGATAGCATGGAGGAACCCCCAAAAGCTACGGAACAAACTGGTTAGATCATCTCTATCTAAACCTATGTGCCCTGGAGGCCCACGATGCAACATGTGCAAATCAGATTTTTCAGGTGATTGTACACAGAAGAACGTCGTCTACAGGCTAAATTGTAAGTTGTGTGAAGGAAAGGGTGACGACGGCACATATATTGGCGAGACAAAACGACCTGTTCGACTAAGATTTAACGAACATTTAAGAGACGCCTTGAGCGCATCCGAAGGGACCCCGATGGGAGACCACTTCCGTGAGCACCACCCCGGCGCGCCGCTAAACAAATCATCCCTTCCTCTTCAGGTTCGCGTCCTTTATCGCTCCAAAGACCACCCGGACAGAAAAATCGCAGAATCCCTACTTATAAAAGCAAACCGCCCGCACATAAACTCAAATCTTTCGTCGTGGCCGATCATGTAAGCGCCTGTATCATGTGTATCTTCCTTGTGAGCGTGTAGCCTTTTCAACTCAATCGATTAATATGTGTATGTGTATATTATTTTGTTATGTGTGTGATGTACATCGGCGTTAGTGTACATACCTTCCATACGATGTGTGTTTGACAGCTACGTGTACAATTGTATATTATGTATGTTACGTACACCGGACACTATGTAGACAATCGGTCTATCAAATAGTTTGCCCTTATGAGTAGCGCCTTTCCTAAAATATCACGATCTTCGGTTTTTGAAAAATGGCAGACAGATTATTCACAGGATCGTCTTTTAACATTGTTATCACGTTGGTTTGATAAAGGCCAGTGGCCGAAAGCTCACCGTTTTTTTTAAATATATTATTCGGCTTTTTACATTTTTGATGTCGAGGAAAAGGTCAACTTCTTTTATTTATCTAATTATATTCAACACGAATGATGTTTTATGTCTTGTTTTTGTGAAGTGTGTGATGTGCATCGACTGATACCCTGCATCGACTGCTTGTATATTTATGTCAGCATGTAATTGTGTACTTGTCTATCTTAACACTGAAGAGTGAAGATGACTTTGTATAAAGTCGAAACGTTTGAAAATGGATAAAGCAATTTTATGTCATATTAATAAGGCTTTAATCGTCATCAGACATAATTGCGACTTTCAGTTGGGAAAATATCATGGTCACTCTTCGAAAAAAAGGTCAAGATGTCACGTGATCAAAATTTTCAAAAATCGAAAATCCGAGATAGCCAAAACGTTTGTTGGTTGATTGCGAGTTGAACCATATAAAGTTTTTACCATAGAAAACCAATAGTTTCTGAGTTATAAGCCGCCAAACATAGGGTTGCAGCGTGACCTCCAGGAATTGCCTGAGGCTATATCTCGGAAACCGTTGTTCGAAGAAAAAAAACATTGGCACAGCTGGCTTCCCCGCCCATCACAACCCATTAGACCAATTTTAAGCAAAAAATAAAATATGAGGGTGTACGGCTTTGGTCGATCTATCGTGGAATGCCCCCGCTATTGTCATAAATCATCGGAAATCTCGTATTGTAACGTAACTCTCTCTGATCAAACAGCGTGCCGCACCCGTTTCGCCATTTGTAACGGTGCTCCAGTGTGAACCACGCCTTACAACATAATATAGGCGGCATCAGTTGCAGCGCTGTATGAAGCAGCTCTTACATCAGCAGCAGCATCGGTGCGAAAAGTATCGGCCGTATTTCTCTTTCATCATTCGTTGTAACAGCCAAGCGCTTTCATGTGTGCTGTAATCTTTCATCAGTGATAGCCTGGGGATTCTGTATAACCGTCCACATATAACTCCACCGTTTCATACACGGGATAATACATAGCCGTACACACATTATCGCTCTGTTTCACACCCGTTTCGCCACTGGGGTTTCCAATTTTCCATATAACCGTGCCTGTATGACCGCTCTTTTTCATTTTCTCGTCTTTTTTTCTTTTCCGCTCTTTTTCTTTTTCAGACACCAGGGATTCCGTATAGCATATGACCGCTCTGTTTCAGACCAGTGGCGGCGGAACACCTTCAATTAAGGGGGGGGGGGGCACTGCCGACTTTTGGTCCCATTCTTTCCATGCAACGCCCATATTATGGCTAATGTGAAAATGCCAAAATCAAAGGGGGCACGGTGCCCCGGTACCCCCTCGTTCCGCGGCCTATGTTTCAGACACTGGGGTTTCCATAAAACATATGACCGCTCCGTTTCAGACACTGATCGGTTGGCCTCAGCTCTGGAGACGCTGATCACAGCCGAGGAGGCCGCCCCCGACAACACCACCGACGGCACACTACTGAAAAAGTACTACCGGCAGATCGTCACACCCGGTCAGTCCGTACTAGAGATGTCAATCGGATACCAACTATTTGGTATACCGATACCAAACCGATACCAACTTGGCATTTCGTAGTTCAAACCTAACGATTTTGGTACTTTGTTGGTATTGTGAAGCTTTGGTAATGTATTTAACATTAGAAATTCGGTAAAAAGTTGGTATTTCTCCTGATTCGCGAGTTGGTTCGGTTTTGGTTTTTTCAATGGTCCCCGCCATAGCAAACGACGGGCGGGGTAAACGACGGGTGGGATGGGGGTGCTTTAGGCGTACTCGGCTGGGCTGAGGCTGGCTACGGCACTCGGCTATCGAATCGTGTTAGCCCTCTGATAACGTGGTATAATCTGTGTTGGACAACTCTTTGTTCCGTCCTATGTGCCAGGTCTCTCTCTCTCTCTATCTCTCTCTCTCTCTCTCTCTCTCTCTCTCTCTCTCTCGCTCTCTCTCTCTCCCTCTCTCTCTCTCTCTCTCTAACCCCCTCTCCCCGCTCTGTTCCAGTGACCGGTCAGTCACCGCAGCTGGCGGCCCTGGGCGGAGCGCTCGAGGCGACATCTATTGACTGCAGTCGGTACTACCTGTGCCAGATGGCAGCACTGGCCATCCACAGCGGGGAACCGCTCGACATCGGGGTGCCCCTGATCAGGTGAGGCCACGAACAGCGTTACTACTGGCTACTGCAGGCCAGTTGTCACCTTGTTTTGTTTCGCTGGCATCGAATTCCTTGGTGATATGGCACGACCTTTACGTTAGAATAATTTTGGATCAACATCATGCAACATCACTCGAAAATTGTGAAAACTGATTACTAATGCAATGAAGATGCCCTGTCTCAATGAGACACTGCGCCGCCCTTCGCACCGCAGACCGATCAACAAACCGCGGCATTCATTGCCAAAGGTGCGCTTCAGCGCTAGCTTATAAGATACTACAATTGTTTAAAAATTTGATTCGAATTAAAGTAGCGTTGATTTTCCTTTTACCTCCAGCTGGTCTGCCAGTATGTGATCAATTTTGGTCTCACGTAGGCTCAAATCAGCGCTTCAACAAGTGTTTTCCCTGTGACCGCTCCTAAGGTGACCGCTGTGCCCTTTCCCACCTGACCCTCTGTAACCTTTCCCAGCCTGCCCGTCTCCTGGGTTCCGATCCCACCCCGCCCCCCCCCCCCCCCCCTCGCCCCTGATCTGACCCCCCGTACCCCCGTTACAGCCTACCCGTCTCGTGGGTTCCGACACCCCCCCCCCCCCGCCCCTGATCTGACCCCCTGTACCCCTCCCGTTACAGCCTGCCCGTCTCGTGGGTTCTGACGTCCACCCAAGGCGGCGCGTTCGGTCAGTACTGCAGCAGCGCCGTGCTGGGCGGATCGGGCGCCGGTAGCTGCCAGAGACTGTACCCCGGCTGTGGGGACGTGTGACGTCAATATACCCCGGCTGTGGGGCGGTGTGACGTCATAGACCCAGCGGGTGTGTGTGACGTCATCAGTCTCAGATGGGTGTCACGCTGCATACTTGTAGAGTGCAGCAGCTACCGGAAAACCCAGAGGGTCTGTTTGTTAAACTATTACGCATTTCAGTCATCTTCGCTTCCCTTTACAGGTTCCAAAATGACACTGATGCCAGGATCCCTTTAGTCCGTATTGATGAATCATTTCTGGTAGTTAAATTATGTCTTATCCACCATCTCATTCTTTTCTGTCTTTCAGCTGCAGTATTATTGCTGTTTGATGTTCATCATCGTAGGCAACGCCCCTTGCATCAGAAACATAACTGAACGCATCACAGTCGGTTCCATAATGTATATAAATAGTTCGTACAGCTATATCCTATCCCCGAACAAAGAAGACTGAAGACTCTCAACCATGTATCTCTTCAGTAATCCCGTCTGTACGCAAGATCTTCCACTGTGTCTATACGCGCGATCATCCATTGTTTGTTGTTGGCGGTGCGCGGGAGATCAAATGATCGCATCATTGATATTAATATCTCCCGTGCGTACGCGTGTTACGTGAGAACCTTAGAGAGCTTTGTAGGCGTCCAAGTGCTTTCAATAAATCACTCAAACGTCAAATGGCTGTGTTGTCGCGGTTTTCCTCCTTGTGATGGCATGCTCGACGAGATTTGGAAGTGCCGTCGTCAGGCTATTCTCATTTTTGCACAAACTTCGATAAAAAGAAATCCCGCATCGGACCAGGCACACGCAGAAAAGTTTGTTCGAAAATATTTTCAAATGACCAGATGAAAATGAACATTTCATTTAGCGCTGAGTGTGGTGGTTGGACATGGTGAAAAGTATAAATCACTTAATGATAAAACAAGCGACAGATCGATTCAACATATTCACGCATCCACGAATCACTATTCAAGAGTTCGCCGCATGCTCAAATCACCTGCATACACGTCTAGCTACAAGCCCTACCTGATGTCCCTATATACTGTTTTGTACAGACCCACTGGGGTCCAATTCTAGGCTGTATGAAGTCGAGACACTCACGGAATTCTCATTGCGTGCAGGGGCGCTCTGTCTCACCTCAGTTACCGCAGTGGTACGATAGGTGCTTTGGTAGGAAACGCCCAGTACGCAGCGGCGTTCATAATATCCACTACCTTTTACCTCACTAGGCTAGCATGTACTATTTAACTAAAGGCTACAAAACTAGACAGAAATGTGTGGATCGGGTCTCTAGACTTGCCCACCCCCGTGGTCCCTTCCCCGTACGTGCCGCGTGTGATTCGCAGTCCACGTGGTACAAACACGTGTCTCGTAACACGTGGCTTCACAGCGCCTCTCCCAGATCAAAAAGCTCCCGCGCTCTGGTTGGCATGGCAACGCACCTTCGGAGTCGATTGTGATCTCCATGGCAACCATTGTTCCGCCGACGCACGGCAACTCTCACTCAGCTGGTATTCACTCACTCACTAGTTCGTCGTCATGGCAACACGAGCCTGTACCTTCAGTCAACCTAACACGGTATTAAATCACAACATCCCCCCTAAATCACAAATGCGGTATTTGAACACTCACTGTACCCCAGTCCGGGGGGGGGGAGGGGGGAGACTGTCTCAGACCTGCGAGTGCACCCGCACCTTGTGTCGCGTCAGAAGCCAATTGACCTTGAAGCTCAGCTCGCAGTCCGGGCAGGGAAAGTTTTTCTCCGTGGAGTGTTTGAACACCATGTGTTTGCGCAGGTCGCCTCGCGTGTGGAACTGGCGGCTACATTCCTGGGGGCGGGCGGGGGGGGGGGGGAGGGGGGCTGGTAAACTGAGAGCGCGGGACCGAACGCAGTGGACGGTGCTACAGCTTGTCATTTGGCTTTACTTCAATACTGCACAGCCCGCTAAGCCGCGTCTCGCTTGGTTGTTAATGGGTGACCGACTCTACAGAACAAAGCCGGGCAGCCTGAAGCCACAGAGTGCGCCTCTCAAAAAGTTTGTGTCGCTGGGTTTTCTGAAACCATTGAATTGCCAGTATCGTGATCTATCTAAATTATGTCTCGCTTGGCTATTATGGGTGTCCGACCCTTCTGTTCCTCTGCTATTGTATAGCTGAATTAAATCGGTGATAGTAAATCAACTGGTTTGGATAAGTTTCCGTCCTATCTTATGCAGCTGTCCCTCGCCCAGACTATCCCCCTGTCCCACCGGCCACCACCCCTACCCCCCCCCCCCCCCCCGGCGCCCCGCTTACCGCTACTTCACAGCTGAACCGGGGCGCCTGGTGCGTGTTGATGTGCTGGTTCAGGTTCGATTTGTTGATGAACCGTTTGTCGCAGTACGGACACGGCTGTAACTTCATAGGATGTTCCTGAGGAACAGCGACGTGGCGGTAAAATCCAGCGATAGCCCATAGCTCTCATAGTGGATTATTCCTGGATAAATTGGAAGGGAAGTGGCATGGTGACCAAGGGGTTAAAGACAGCATAACTCCTCTAATATCTAACTACAATAATAGAGAACCCTCAGGCTCCAGCGCATTCTCTACCCGACGAGGGTCTAGAAAGGCAGATTTTTGTGAAAGCTCAGACCAACTCATCTGATACTTAGAGGCACCAATCTGACTAAACCCAACTAAATTATTGGTCTACTTCCGAATTCAACCCTTCTGATTTCACTGTATCCATTCCTAATATCCACGTCGTGCCAAAGACAGTTATGCCCCTAGGAACGATCCGCCATCGTGCAATAATGCCCAGGCTCCATTACGCGATTTTCCGTGCGAATTTGCGATAATGCGATGTCCTTGGCGATGCCAGAAAATGTCCATCTAGTGCAAACGGATGCGCTGAGCTACACTGCGGAAATCGCATTATTAAATGTGAGACAATATCGCTCTCGCATTATCGCATTATCGCAAAAAGTTCACAATTCTGAACTTCTTTTGCGATAGTGCGATATCGCGATGTCGCAATATCGCACGAAAGCATCGCGTAGTGGAGCCTGAGCTTAACCGTTCCATAGCTGAGAGCAATGTACTGCATTCTGACCTCGTTCCAGTGATGGTGGAGCGCCATATTTGTAGCAAAAATCCGGTGACAAAACCGGCAGGGGAAGCTGCGGTCACTGGCGTGCGATACCTTGTGAGCTGGAGGGTCAGAGTCGGAGTCATCAGTCAAACCACAAGTTAGTGCAGGAGACAGTCGTGCACTGAACACTTTGAGAGAGGACTGGATTATAGCATAGTAAATTAACGTCATTACCAGGTACCCCTCGGCCAACCACTCTACAAATCAGCTTCTCGATCGTTAGTCTATCAGCACTGTCCGTTAAAGGGACCCTCCCACCTTCAAAAAAGTTAATGAATTGGCATGAAAGTGATGTCGCTCGGTTCAGAAAGAGCGAAAACGAATATGTACCAAATTTCATCGAAAAATATTCACCGGTTTTCAAGATATTAGACATTTACTTTTGTTTACTTTTTGGGATCTCCGCTGTTCCTAGCGACTTTATTTGAAAGTGCGGCATTTGTTGCGCGCAAAGCAGCATATACCACCGCGTGCTACCAAACGTTTTAGTAAAAGATTTAAAAACTGTTAGACCTCCGCTGACGTCACAAATTCTAAGGGGGCATACCAATGCATTAGCCCCTTAGAATCCGAAAACTGCAAGTTTGAAATTCCATATCTCCGAATTAAAGCATTTTTCGATGTTGTGAGTGCCCAAACCGGTATTTTCAGGCCATGGCCACCAATTTGGCTATCTCAACTCAAAACTAATGTTAAGATGGGATGGTCACTTTAACCTTCGCCCCAGTGGGGGGGGGGGGGGCATATGTTACCACCCTGTCGCGTTTTTTTCGTATAAATAAAAGACCGCGGCGCGTAGCGCCGCGCCGCTTGGGGTAGCTTTTGGTACATCAATTTTGGACAATGTGTGAAATTTTTGAACCCAGGTCATATCAGGTCAGGTCACCAGGTCAAGTTAACTGACCAAGCCTAAAAAAAAGTTTGCAATCATGTCCAGCCTGCAGTGTTTGTCAGAGAGGTTTTAAACTTGGTGGATTACATGATGTTATGGGTGCCTACAATTTGTATATCTCGGATTTTTTATATGCGTAGCCTAAGGTCAGGTCGGTGGCGTGACCTTTCCATTATAAGTCAATGGAGAAAAACGAAAATGCCTCTAGATCCGTGTGTACGCATAGGAACAGTCCAAATATTTCAGGATAACAATGGTTTGGACCACCCGTGACGACCAAGGTGTCTTTTTTTGCTGATAGCCTCTTGAAAGGTCATCCGAGGTCATTTGAGGCTACAAACAGTTTTTTTTGCCAATAACTCTCGATTGGAAAAAGATAGAACGCTGGGGTTGGCCTCATTGTGTTTGTCTTGCCGAGACGCATCGACTGATATGCAACATGACCTTTTCCGGTCAGGTCATGACCTTGACCTGAGGTCAAATTTTGAAGTTGACCTTTCAAGGTCAAATTATAGTTCATTCGACGCGTCTCGGCGAGAGGAACACGATTCTGGCATTAGAAATGACCTAGCTTTTTTTTAGTCAAAAGTTATTGTCGAAAAACACTTTTCTTAAAAACAGCTATTTTTGGAGTTTTTGCCCTCTGGAGGCTAAACCGTTGACCTGAGGTCATTTTTTATAATGACCTTATCAAAAGAAGAGTTCAAAAGCTATCGATTGCTTTTCCCAGCGTTTTTCTAGCTATCATAGTTCCTGAGATAATGGCATGTTTTCTGAAAAATATAATGACAATTCGCAAATTTTGACCTTTGATGACCTCTGGTGACCCCAATATTGAGATGAAAAATGACCGAAACACTTTCAAACGCACGCATCAAAAGCTATCGACTGCTTTTTACCGCGTCTTTCTAGCCCTCTTAGTTTTTGAGTTAGAGGTGGGTGGTAACATATGCCCCCCCCCCCCCACCCCCACTAGGGCGAAGTTGGCGGAGACCGCCACTGGGGCGCGGGTTAAAGCACACAGAATATCAGCAGAGTAGACAATGACAAGCCACAACAGCTCCTCTCTCTGCTCAGCCCTCCCCCCGCGGTCCCTCAGCCCCCCCCCCCGCCGGCCACTGACCGCGCAGGCCGTCCTGACTGGCGAACGTCTCGTCGCAGAGGTCGCAGAAGTAGACACCGGAGCCGTCGGTGGCCAGCGGTCCGCTGCCCCGGCGCCGCCTCCCTCCGCCGGCCGGCCGCCGCCGCCGCTCCGCAGAGGCGGCCTCTAGGTCCATCTGGGGGGAGGGTGGGGTTATACTCCAGCTGGGAGGAGTGGGGGGTTATACTGGGACACACACGTCATACCAAACATTGAGTACCGCGGGAGAATTGAAGCCAGGGTTCGGTCACTGAAGTGATCATGCAACAAAATACCCTGCCCATTACTGAGTACAACTGAAAGCACCACCACATTTTCACGTGCATTCATAACCCTCCCTCATAACCTATATAGTTATGTCAATTTTCGGCACCCCCCTCCCCCTCCTCACCCCCCCCCCCCCCCAATGAAAGACCCCCTCCCAGTCTTCCCTACGCCCCAGAGCTGTGCCCATGGTCCATATGACGTCACCCTCACCACTCAGCATATAACTCACTTGATCTGCCGCGGTGTCCGTGACGTCATCTCCGCGTATTTGCGAGGCCTCCAGCTGAGCCAGGTATGACATGGAGGGGTCGTAACTGAGCGTTTGGTGCGACCCATACGGCTCCTGTACGACACACAGAGGGGTTACGACTTACGACATGGAGGGGTCGCAACTGAGCGTCTGGTGCGAAATGTGCGGCTCCTGTACGACACAAAGAGGGGTTACGACTCACCTACAGGGACGGTACTCATTTGGAAATTAGCCATACATCACTGAGCTAAATGCTCCCACAGTCCCATTGATGATTAGCAGCCGGTTACCATCGCTTCTGGTAGCCCCTCGACTAAGAATGCCTTCCCCTTCAGGTAAATGTGTAGATGAAGCATGGTGAAGACAAAAAACATCTAACCTGATGTAATCTTACCACCTAACCTACAACCTTGAACCTACCAACCTACCATTCGGACTTCATCTACACACATATCCATCCACCCCCCCATCTCCCCCCACAACACAGAGCAAGTCCCCACCGACTGTCGTCCCACACACCACCCCGCTGTAGCGTTATAGTGGCCTCACCCTGTAGACCACCACGTTGTGTCCATCCACGCCCACGTCGCCGGCCTCGAGTACGATGGTCGGGTTGTCCAGTGCCGACTCGTCTACACACAGGGAAACACAGATACCGAGTGAGGTCACAGAGTGTGTAGATGGCGGGGAGAGAGAGGGAGAGAGAGAGAGAGAGAGAGGGGGAGAGAGAGAGAGAGGGAGAGGGAGAGGGAGAGGGAGAGGGAGAGGGAGAGGGAGAGGGAGAGGGAGAGGGAGAGGGAGAGGGAGAGGGAGAGGGAGAGGGAGAGGGAGAGGGAGAGGGAGAGGGAGAGGGAGAGGGAGAGGGAGAGGGAGAGGGAGAGGGAGAGGGAGAGGGAGAGGGAGAGGGAGAGGGCGAGGGAGAGGGAGAGGGAGAGCAAGTGGCGATAGGTGACGGACAAATATCCAGGGTACAGATCCTAGCAGAGGTCTCTCGCACCAAAATACCTAGCTAGGTGAAATGGAATGAAAAACGATCTCACAATCAATTAGCTAGCCCCACAACGGTAAATTATTTTGCACTAACTCATAACCTAAACCTACCGGTACTTGGCAGAGCCTTAACCTTCCAGGTGGTGGGGGGGGGGGCATTTTTTTGCCCCCCCTTTAGTTTTTTCGATATATCTCGAGAACCGCTGCGCCGATCATCACCAAACTTTCAGTACCCTCCCGGGAGCAGCTAGCGCACATGGTGACCAAAAATTTTTTCAAAGGCTATGATAGGTTGGCCGCTATTGACGTCAGAGTGACGTCATTTTTGCCATTTTCGACCCAAAAAAAGGTTTCGCGGGAAGAGCTGTCTGGCCTACAGCTTTAGAGATACAGAAAAATGTTTCAGACATAAAAGGTGTGGAATTTAGAGGGCTACAAAACTGCTATTTCGGTTTTTCGAATTTTTTGGATTTTGACCCCTAAAAATCAAAAAAATAGATTTTTCGAATATAATAGCCTAAAAATTCAAAAAGTTTTTTGAATTTCGAAAAAAACCGGAATATATGTGATATCCCCTACCGCCTTCTATCTACATACCAAATTTGAGATCGATAGCTCTTTTTTGGCCAAGTTATAGCGAAAAAACTGTTCAAAATTGATGACGTCAAATTTTCAAACTCAATTTTTAGCAATTCTAGACCTCGTAGCGCAAAACAAAGACCACCATTAGACTCCCCGTGACGAGCTGCATCGAATTGATACCGATTTTATGCAAAAATATCAACTTTGAAATTTGACCTTTTTTGACCTGACCTTGACCTGACCTCCACCAGAAAGTGACCTAAACCGTACCTGATGGTCTTATAACCAACACCATTGAGTTGGAAATGAAAAACTGGCCATAAAACATGCATCGCATAACCTTAGTAAAGTTGGGCTCATGTGGTGACCCTTGGTGACCTTTGGTGACCTGACCTGTGACCTGACCTGGTATGACCAGTGACCTCTAATAGCAACATATGTACTAGACAACTGACGCCTTATCGCTGATTTTCGACAAAATGCGTTTTACTCGGTGTTATAGCGCTTTCCCTAGAAGCCCCGTGAACCGTGAAACATTTTATCTTTGACCTGACCTGTGACGTCATCGGTGACCCCGAGGTCAATGAAATTTGGTTTCCCTCAACAAATTTGACAGGGCTATCGAACGCCGTTTGAATTTTCCGGATCCGTCCAGTAGTTTCGGAGATACGGGGGGGGGGCAAAAAAGTGCCCCCCCCCCCCACCGCGCGGAAGGTGGCTGGTAGGCCCACCGCCTGCCGGGTTAAGGTAAATTGTGACGGTAGGTTCAGGTGTGGGTGTCCGGTACAACAGAATCCAGACATGGTGCAAGAGGCCTCAGGTTACTGAGCGGTCCATTAAACGGTCGAGTTCACATAGAGTCCAGAAAAAGAAAAGGCAGCCAGCCAAAAGTATGCCTATCCCGACCAGTGAGCCTTGATCATGTGTAAATACTGGGGGAATGCCCCACAGATATTTAACGTAATAGAACATGTTTTAGCGGCGCTTTGTAAAAGAAAAGGTAGCCTACTACACTTTAATCTTAGCCAAAAGGCCGAGAAGCGATGCATAGAGTCCGATTACATCGAGTCCGATTTCACCAGTGATTGGCCGTCCGCGCGCCGCGTTCACCCCCCCCCCCCCCCCCCGGCGGCCGGCTCGCTACTGAGTCACTGACCGATGCTGATAAAGCTGAACTCCTGCTCGGCCCCGGCAGCCGGCTCGTGCTGCGCCGCCTGTCCGCCGGCCGGCGCCGCCGCCGGCGGAGACTCCACCGGTGCCGCCTCCCCCGCCGCCGCCGCCGGGCCGGGGGGAGGCGCGGGAGGAGCCGGGGGAGGGATCGGAGCCTCCGAGCGCCGGCTGTGGACCTCGATCGGGAACGGCATCTTGTACTTGAGCTTCACCTAACCGACGGCAGGTGGCAGCACAGGTCAGCGAAACCCAAACGGACAAAACAACTACGTACAGAGATGGCTGGAGAAGGCGTCTCGGAGCAGTTGGAGTGGCTGAATGACTGAATTTTAATTCAGCCATTATATCTTTTGGCAGGGATAAAATTGTGCTCATGTGTAGCCTATGCCCTATAGGTCCATGCCGCCCATTCTCTCTGTGCACTTGCCTCGTTCTCCAGAGCCATCAGTTTGATCTCGCACTCATCCACCTGGTTGATCAGAGCTGAGCAGCTGACACAGATGTCCTGGGTGTCCTCCATCGCCTCCTGCCGGAACACACGGGTCCCCAGTCAATGATAGAACATGGATTGTACTGCGATGAATCGCTCACAAAGTGGTAAAAATGCCACACCCTACCAGCTGGGACAGTACCTGTCTAAAATTGGCCTGGACCAACTTAGATAGCTTGGAAGACACCAATGTCTTGGAAAAGTTGGTGCGGGTCTTGAAGATGTTCAGCCTCGAACCCAAAGGGTGCTTGCATATTAGACAAGTAGTGGCCATCTTCAGCCGATGTAGGTATTCTGTGCCTGAAACAAAAGATGAAAATGAGTGTATATGTTCAGTGACATGTTCAGTTCAGTTGACATGTTCAGGTTGTAGATGTTGGGTAAATATTTACTGGACTGACTTAAGGCTACAGCTCTGTGCACTTTCTTGACGAATGCCATAAAATTCATGTAAGTAGGTAGGAACCATTAGCAGACGACTTAAAGGGACTATCCCACCTTCTAAAATGTTGTTAAAACCAGTTAAATTGTGCCCGACTTTATAGATTGGATGACCAGGAACACGGTTCTGGCATTTATTTTTCATTAAACATCTTAGGCTTCCCATATTCCAAACACAAACTTTCAAATATGTGACGTCACAGCCCAAAATTACCTCCTTCCCCAGGCCACATTACTGTCATAAAGCTGATTCTTTTTACTCTGTAGGCACCACAACAAAGTTCAGACAAAGTTTTAAGCGATTTTTCAACGAACAAACCCATTTAAATCAGAATGACTAAACGAGGTGACGTCACACTAACGGTCGCTCCATGTTGAAGATAGGGCCTTGCGCAAGGCCCATTTTCAAATGAAGGGAACGAATTTCTTCAACACCAAGAGGCCGCGGGGGTTGCAACCTAGATAGATAGTGGTTTCTGAACCTCGCCGCAAACTTGGCTATCTCAACTCAAACCCCATGTTAAAGGTGGGATAGTCCCTTTAACTGAGAACATGTAACGACGATTAAATAAAAACTAAATAGACAAAATACGCCAAAATCATTTAAAAATACCGCAACCGACTATACCTACTAAATTAAACTGCGCCGATTTCGTCAATATTTATGCTTCAAATGTCTAGGCCAACTGTTTAGCTAACCATCGTCACCTTGATATATATTGACGTCATAGAATTTTAAAAGTTCAATGAACAAGGTGCTGCTTAAGTAAAATTAGGTAGAGCTATATTACTTAAGTTTGATAGATTTTAGGTCAGATTGGGTTAGGTCAAGGCATGTTAGATTATATTAGTTGTAAATGAGGACAAACAATTGTCGACAGACGACACTAGCCCTACATTTTTGCTTTGCTTAGTTTATTGATGACGTCATTACAATATTTTTTTTTCATTTCGTACTAAACATTTTTCCTAAACTGTTTATTTTACCAAGGCCGTTATGCAGGCCGTATATTGATATTAGGCAGGATCCAGGGACGACGGTGAAAACAGGGCGCCTGGGGCGATTTGATCAAGGTTCGTGAAATTCACACGTGACGTTTAGCATATAGAAGGCCCACAAAGGGGGAGAACTTCCAAATGTCACGTGACTAGTATGCCCTCCGGCGCCCTGTTTTCACCGGCGTCCGGATCCAGCAGGAATACGCGCTGCCTCAGCCTTGGGAAGAGTGAGAACGGTTGCTGAACCCAAATAAATGAGAATACATGCTATAGTAAGTACATGCATGCATGTCCATGGCCATTTCTATTTTCTTCTTCAAGTCTAGTCTGTCATTCAATGTTCATCATTAAGTAATCATGTTTTGGGTTTATATAGCCTTGATCTTTTGTTTCCACTTTATTTGTCTTTCAGGTCGAGGATCTGATCTGGGATGCCGTGGTCTTGGCAACGCTTTCTGGCTAGTTTCCATAGCTGAACTGAACTCAAACTGCAGACTGCAGAGGAGTCACTTTTGGAGTTTGGTATCCAGTACTTGCTTTGCAGGTCGGCACTGCAACGCAGCTTCACTCGAAAACTCACTCTGGCTAAAGATGCCCTGCTTCTTCCGAGATGGCTACCCTCTGAAACCTCGCGTTATCAGGTATGCTATAATCAGTAGTCGTAAAGCAGGCATCTTACTTGATTTTTTGCAACCAAGGAGAGGTGCTATACCCAGGGATGCTTTCTAATAAAACCAAAACAAACCTAACCAAACCTGACCTAAACCTTACTTACAACCTTAAACCTACAGCCTATAACCTAAAACCTACCATGTCCACCTTATACCTGCTGCAACCTACAACCTAACCTACAGCACCTCTCCTTGGTTGTAAAAAAAAAAAACAAGTGTGATGTCTGGCTTCACTACTACTCTATAATCTTTACTTTGCACCTATTATATATAGTTCACTCTATTTTGATGAGATTGCCCAAACATACTTTGTTGCACACTGTCTGACAGCACTTTGCTATCCTGGACCACTGGCAACATTTGGAACCAAAGATATAAGTTAATCATGGATGCCATAGCCCTGATCATTGGTGGTTCAGCCTCGCAGCACTACTGCCAATATATATCACAGTCTGGGTATCTAACAACACATTGGATGTAGCCTTGTTGATGTTCCCTTTAGCGGTGGGGGGAGGGGGGGGGTCCAGCATCCAGCGGTGTAGCCAGGCGGTTCCAGAGGGCTCTGAAGGTGGCCCCGAGGGCTGTCGTTGCGCTGCTGGCCACACTTCTTCTGTGGGTAGAATAGTTTCCGACCTGTGTCCATTCAGGACATGAGAATTAGGTAACCTTATTTGCCACGTTTTCTGGTGTGATATAAGGGCGTTTCAAATAGGGGTGACCTGTTTCTGAATTTTGTATGTGCAACATGCTGTACATTTAAAAATGGTACGTTGTATTTTATCGCTTTGCATTTCGGTCGCTATATTCTCCGGCGTTAGCAAGTGGCGTGCGAATGTTACGTATCTCCCTGTTATATCCCATGTCCCGTGGTGTATTGTGCACTCCTGGTCCTGAAAAAATGACATCGTCGATTTCATCCAGTCATCCCTTCAGATACTCCTGAAAATGATAATGACAATAGCTCTATCCTACGAGTTAACAAACAATATAATACGTGATGATTTGTTACACGGTTGCACACATTTGAGTCTTTCCATTCCAGATCGTAATGCTGATTTTTGGTTTTGCATTTTCAACTCGTCTAGCTCGTGATAATTTACGATGCCGATATAAAACGTACGGTCATGTTTGACTTTGAGAAAATCTGCACTGAAAACTCGACACACATCCTTATTGCGTACGATGAATGCGTTTGCTTGATTTGGACAGGCGACAGCGAACGATCACAGTTTGTCGGCTGCTTTCGGGGGACATTTATGTGTAATTATAAGGAGGAGATAGGTTGTAGTGTAGATACATGGCAGTTAAACGAAAGCTACCGAACAATCACAGTTTGGGTAGCTTTCTCTGTTGCCGCAAATAAATTCCTGAATATAAATTCGCATGTAACAATTGCTTGGGGAGGGATGCCATCGACAATGTCACATGTATGCGCTGTGACTTTTTCCTTTCCGACGAACTGTTTGACAGTTTGACACTGCTGACCGCAAACAATGCGTATCTAAATAAGGCAAATCTGCGTGACTGTTGAACTCTCCTATTTTTAATCTCAAGCACAATGAACGTGATGCATTTGTTTCCAGCACTATCTAAGCATTCAGCCGTGTGGTGATTTTAGTTTGAGGTCTTAGACGGCTGCGTTGTTCCAGCGTGTGTGCCTAGACGCTGGCTGTGGCTGAGAAGAGAGCCGAGCGGCTGTTTAACTACTCCAGGCCGACGATGGGCTCCGAGCGGTACGACGAGGCTCTGATCCAGATCCTGCAGGCCGAGGGCAAGGTGGTGCCCTTCCTAGACGTCATATTCGGCTTCCTGCAGCGGAGGACCGACTTTTTCCACGAGCACGCGCGGCCGTCGTCGATGGGTTTTCCGCCGGGCGTGGCCGAGCAGCTGGTAGTGACCACGTTCAGAAAATGGCGCGAGGTGCAGCGCGCGAACGCCGCCGTGCCGCCGGCCGTGGCCGAGGAGGAGGTGGTGACGTCACCGGCGGGTGTGACGTCATCTGCTGACTCTGGGGGAGCGTCTAAAGAAGCCGCGACGGACACCAAGAGGAGCGGAGATGTTGGCGCCGCAGCGCCTCCGCCGCCGGCCGAGGGGCGGCCGCGGCCGGCGGCGGCTCGCAGCGCCGCCGAGACGCACAACGGCGCGGCGCGCGCCACGTACAGCTGGTCACAGACCATCTGCGACCTCACGGTGCAGGTGCCGGTGCCGGCAGAGGTGGTGCGCGCGCGCCAGGTGGCCGTGCAGCTGCGGCCAGAGAGCGTTTCCGTGGGTCTGGCCGCCGGCGCTGAGCTGATGTCCGGCCGGCTGCACCGGCCCGTGCGCGCCGAGGAGTCCTCCTGGAGCCTGCTGCCGGGCGACTGCGTGCAGCTCAGCCTCGAGAAGACCAGGGAGTGCTGGTGGAAGGCGCTGCTGGAGGACGAGCCGGAGATCGACCTGCAGAAAATCGAGGCTGTCAAGCCGTGGGAGGAGCTCAGCCAGGAGGAACAGATGAAGGTCAGCGAACTGCGTGCCCGCGAGGAGGCCAAGCGCCGCGGGGCGCCGGCGCCCGGCGGCGGCGCGGACGTGACGGCCCTGCTGCGCGAGGCCTGGGACGCCGAGGGGTCTCCGTTCAGAGGGCAGCCGTACGACCCGTCGTCGGTGCAGATCATACCGCGCGCGCCGGCCACCGGCGACAGCGGTCAGTGAGCGCCCGGTGTCCGCCCGGGGAGGTGGCACCGGTCACAGGGCACGTGTGCGAGCGATGGAGAGTGGTTTCTGCGCCGGTGTGACCAAGGACTGTGAATAAGGACTGTGACGCGCTATCAAAGCGCAGAGGCGGACAGCTCAGCTGGCCTGCTGTCGTGAGTGTTTGAATTGTTTGAAGTGTGGTGTGAACACATCAAGCTGTTGTGAGTCGACGTGTGTGGTGTGCATTTTGCCTGCGTTTGGACTTTGGTTATTGTTTCGCTTACATTAATTTTGCCTGTTCACGTGTCATTAAAGTCAAGTTGTGTCCACTATATGAGCAAAACAGTTAAAATACAGGCATTCCATTGAAGAGCGATTATGTAACAAAATTCTACATTTTTCAGTCCCATACTTTTATGCATGACGGGATCCAGTATAATGTTAGGGCGCCAAGCCCGAACACACTCTGGCAGTTTTTTGTTCAATAAATACGCCAAGGCGCCGTGAAAGTGTTTTTGTACGTTTTATTTAGAAATTAGCCCTCACATAACATCTGGCAGTTATGTGATGAATTCTGTCATTCCCACGCTTCATTCACGCACGTACGTTGCACATCATGCACATGTGCTTTCCTTTCACTTTTGATTCGCTTGTGTATGCGTGCGTGCGTTCGTTCGTTCGTTCGTCTGATCCCCATTTTCTCTCTCCTATTTATCACCGACCCTGCCGTCCCTCGTGCTGTTCCGTTGACTGTCATTATACCGCTCCCCCCAATATCGCTCTCCCGTCCTCTCCCCTCTGCCCTCCGCTCTGTCCTCTGTAATACCCACCGGGGCCCGCAGACCGGTGTTGTCGCCGCTGTATCCACCGCTCTACCGCTGCAAGGTCTACAAAATAAGTCCTCTCCGTATGCGGGCAGGTGGCGCGCTCAGGCGCTAACTGCCCACTGGTGACCCGCTTACGGTGGGGACTTATTTTGTAGACCTACTGTACGCCCCCCCCTGCCGTCCGCTGTACCTCTGTACCCCCCCCCCCCCGTGTCCGTACCGCTGTCTGTCCCGCTGAACCACTGTACCTCTGTACCTTTGTACCCGGTCCGGCAGACCGGTAGTCTCCCCGCGGCACATCCTGCTACTGGCGCTACTCTCGGTACTCCTATACGGCGAGTGGTACGACCTGTGGCACACTGCGCGCGCCTGGCCGGCCCTGCCTGGAGAGCACCCGTCCGGCAGTGTGCGACTCCTGCTGGTGGCCGATCCTCAGCTCCAGGGGGAGAGGAACGAGCCGGCCGCGCCGCTGGGAACCGTCACACGGTGGGATTCTGACAGGTCAGAGAGAGGGAGGGAGAGAGAGAGAGAGAGAGAGAGAGAGAGAGAGAGAGAGAGAGAGAGAGAGAGAGAGAGAGAGAGAGGGAGAGGGAGAGGGAGAGAGAGGGACTGGGAAGGCGAGAGGGGGATGGTGAAAAGGGTGAGGTGTCGGAATTTGGACATATCCCCGACTGGTGTGTGTCAAATTATTGGAGTATATAGCGTAACGATGTGACATGTCGTATATATCATCAGCTGTTTTCAATTTTGTTTATATAAGCCGAGTCACTTGAATGATCCGGTAAAGGTGATTTTACTCGCTACTTGCTAGATAAGTGCGAGAGCCCGCATCCCGTACCATCTCCTAACTGGTCGATATTTGGCGTCAGGTTCATGCGCCAGGGCTTCTGGCGGGCGTTCCAGCACGTGCTTCCTGATGTGGTGGTCTTCCTCGGGGACCTGCTGGACGAGGGCAGCATCGCCTCCCCCGAGGAGTACCGCCGCTACGTCAGCAGGTTCTGGAGCATCTTCAGCACGCCCAGGAACATCAAGGTACTCGCTGTGGTCCTCAGTGGATTCCGAGTTCTGGGATGGAATACATTTGCTTGTTGCGGTGACTCTTTTCACTTGAATTTACGTAAGCTCACCAATCTAAGAAAGCAAACCTGTATATTGCATGGCTTTGGATAAGAAATATCAACTCTCGGACAATGTTGCGTGTTTTCGGCATCCAGACAATCAGGGATAATTTTCCATGATCACCGGGATGAATCGGTGTTTTAGGCTGACACCGTGAACGACGGACATAACAACGAGTAATAGAGCCATTGGCGAAACAATAGAAATGTGAAAAACATGACTAATTGCATTGACGACCCCTGCTTGTTTGTTTGTTTGTTTTGTTGGGTTAGGCCCTTTCGGTCGACAAGACCATTGCAGAGCCGGAAGGATGATAGGAATTAGGGGGAGACATTGGTCTGGGCAGGCACCCTAGTGAGTCGCCGGGGCTGAGCCCGTCCAGAGGACAGGCCACCCAGCCCCAAGGCACTCACTGCACCCGGCTACGGGGTGCGCTCCCTCGGGAGCAGCGGTGCCGCTCCAAGGGAGCAGCCCGCATGAGATAAAGTTGCCTGTCCAGCCCGGAGGAGGGTTGTGGCGTGGAGGAGAAGGATTTCAGTATCTTGAGGATAGAAGCACGGACGGATGACGACCCCTGCAATACCAAACAATTGACTGTGCTCCCGGAAATATCCCTCATTTTCCAGATGCCGAACGCACTCGTGTACTCGGCTTTCGGACTGCCGCTGCCCTCTCGTGTTCGGCTGGTAACTACAGTTTCTCTATTCTGCCGCCAGGTGGTGTCTGTGCCCGGGGATAACGATATTGGCGGCGAGGGCTCGGAGCCGGTCAAACAGGACAAGGTGGCCGCCTTCCGGGCAGAGTTTGGGGGAAAGGACACTGCCCTGGTGGACTTTGTCCAGTTCTACAAGGTAGGGGTCGGGCTCGGACGACTCGGAGCCCAGGCCTGGGCGGTTGTGCTGGAATGTAAGGTGCCGGCAGGTCAGTTGATTTGACTATGTAAAACACTTCTTAGAAGGGACTGGGTGTCGTTTTTGGGCCCTATTCGTGAAAAATAAATAGTATTTATTTTTCAGAATCATGATGGGATGAAGCATTAGGTTAATGTACTAGGTTAACCTTGAATAATGAATAAAGTAAGATACTGAAAGCAAAGCGATAATGCACCTGATTAAACCTGCCCAGCTTTGTTTCTTTTGATCTGCATGTCTTTTTATTCAATGGCAAATGTAGCCTGTTATAGGAACATTATCATTATTCGTAATGACGCCATTGAAGCCTTCTGCAGGTTGTGTATGTCGCTGTCGCCCCGCTGTGACGCTACCCCCCCCCCCCCCCCCCTCAGATCGGCACCATCCCGCCGCGGTCGAACCACACGCGGCCACCGCTGTCGGACGGCATTAACGTCATGCTGAGCCACTTCCCGCTGACGGCTTCCGTGTCAGCGGTCAACCACGAGGTCAGAGGGGTCAGCCAAAAGGGTCAAATACTGGGTCAGAGGGATCAGAAATCTGGCCAGTGAGAAGGAAAATGCATTAGGCTGCTGGTGGTGTCATGGGACGATTACTACTGATTTGGGGGTTGGTTCGGTGGTGGCACGCGGCTCGAAAATTCCACGTGCTCTGAAGTTGCCAGAGCTGACCTGATCTGTCAAAAGTAATGTTCCCGCCCGGGATCGAATCGGGGACCTTCCGCGTGTGAAGCGGACGTGATAACCACTACACTACGGAAACAACGAATACTTGCCGACCCTGATGCTGGAAAAATACATGTGTGGTAGAAACTTAATACCATGACGTCACTGATTCACGCAGAGTATATTCGCTAACCATTCTCCCGTTCCGCAGGCCCTAAGGCGCCTCCGGATCAACCTGATTTTCTCGGCACACTCGCACACTTCCTTTGTGGGTATAAGAAGGAAGGAGACGGGTCACAGTCTGAGGATGGAGGGCCTCAACTCGCCGGCACTCGAGAGCATCAACCTCGAGGTGAGAGCCGGGATTGTTTACCAACTCTGATATACTATTGTTTTGTGTTTCGATCTATCTATTTATGATCGTTATTACGGCTTGGGTTTATTTTGTTAGCGTGGCGTGTCTAATATACTGTAGCGTTCGTTTGAGCGCCCGAGTCGTAGTTTTTTTTTCTACGTGTTCCGAGTTCTTTGCCGTCTTATTCGCCGATCCTTCTCGCCCCCTCAATTCAGACCCAAAACGGGCTTAGCCAGCTTCGAAAGCAATTACTTACACACAATATTTACACTCGCCATCGGCTATTCACAATAAGGGCCCGTTGGGCCTCACCTTCGTACATACATTCTGTTGCTGTGTCGCGCTCGATGGTCGGCGCACGCAACCACAAGTCTCTGGCACAGTATTGCCGAGGCCTGCCCCAGTAGAGAGCAGAGAGTAGGGGTCCTACCTCGACGGCACTGAGGCGATATACCGCGCCTGCGGCTGATGGCCTTGCCTGGGTCGCGGCTCGCTAAATCTAGTCCCGCAGGACAGGTCAGGTCATACAGCTGAACGGATGAGAACAGAACAGCGCAGGACTCAGCCCGGGAAAGTGGACGGTGCTGCCGACTCGGCCTAGCCAGCAGTCCCTCTGGCCGCTCTGGCCTCATTATATTCAGAGATGCCCTAACGTCAAAATTCCCAACGTTTATTGGGCGTTTTCCAAGTAAGGTATATGTTCATCAACATCGTGCAATCATCACTTTCACTACCTCTATCTACCGATTTCTTCTTTGTTTTTTAATTTCTTTCCTCGAAGAAGTTTCCAGGAGCGAAACAGGGCACGGCTTAGCTCCAATAGTTTTCACATTGGATGTCAATGACCTTCCAGCAACTCATTTTTCTGATGTTCCTTCAAAGAAAAATGTTGTTTCGATCGATCACGAGCGTTAAATTGTCTGAAAAGGGAACTTAAAAAACGCACAATAAACCGCAATAAACCGATTAAAATTAAGTGTTTTAACAATGGGATGGGTATCTATCTCTATAGATTATATCTCTATGGCGGCCTGCCTCGAGTGCTGCCTGGAGGTCGGGTTGCTGCTGTTGTTGTTGTTGTTGTTCCCCTCCAGTGGCAGGCGGCGCCGACCGATGGGAGTCGGCCGGCCAGTAACCTCCGAGTATTACAGAAAACATTGAGCTGGCAGGGGCGGTGTCAGGTGGCCCACCTGGCCCACCCGCGCCGGCGGAGGCCGTGGGGTCTCCCGGACCCTCCGCTGGTCGCGCTGCTGCGCCGGCCCGCGGGTCTCGCCGTGCCCGTCCTCCCCTGCGGATGTTTACGTGCCGCCGCCGCCGCCGCATTCCGCCCCCGGCCGACTCGGCGATGCGGGGCGGAAGGGATGACCCTGCGCCCATCAGCCGGTGGGGGGGGGGGGGGGGGGCGGTCCGGCGTAGCGGTCCCGTCGGCTCCTGCGCCTAGCCGTTACCGCGGTGTGGATGAGTCAGAGGGACGAAGTTTCTCATACTACATATAGAGGGAAAAGTTGAGGCATTCCACCTCATCCTCATTCTTCATGCACAACCCATCATCATCCCTGACGATAATATACCCACTCATTCCGCTCAGAGATTATCCCTGGGGGGACGCACCCCCCCCCCCCCCTCATGAGTGACCGTTGAGGTCTGGGCGGCTACTGACCTGCCTCTCCGGGCTCGTCTTATTCCCAACGGGACGGTCCAGAAGGTGTATACGCTGCATATCCGACGCTCAGCTATTACCAGCACACCAGTCGTGGTCGAACCAACCCAATGTCTCACATCAGCCCGTCATTCACATTACCGTCCTAAGATGGACTAATAGGACAGAAATTACGGTTTAACCCGATCAAAACGAATGTGTTGTAGCCCCTGCATGTACTTCTGCCGGTCACCGCTAGGCCCATGTACTTCTGCCGGTCGCCGCTAGATGCTGTGAACCGCGAGTTACAGTTTTGTCAATAGGTGTCGCTTTCACCAGTCTCTAAATTGCTAAAGCCTTCGATTAAGTTGTGCGCCCCCCTTTTTAACGTTCCGTTCGCTTAAACTGCTGTATTGTTTGGACAACTGCATTGGCTATGTGTATATTGAAAACCATATGTATTCGTTTATTACATTCGATGTTCTCGCCAACATGTGTGCAATACTAGATAAGTAAGTTCGTATGTAAAACTATATATGTCTCGATTTTGTGGCGAAATACAAGAGATATCTGTATCTTACAGTGTTTCTACTGGCTACACCAGCCAGATTGGTGACCCCGCGTTCTACGCACTAACGGATCGCTATCCCCTCGTGTTCCCTGGCACACCGACACTGGCCTGCACCCTGAGCTATCTCCTCCAGCTCTCTTTGTGTAGGAAGGAAGTGGCGGATGGTGTGTCTCCACGAGGATCCTTTTTTGTGCTGTGTGGAAGTGGATAACGCCGACTACTACTGCTGCACTACGATCCAGCTACTTCATCGGCTCACCTTACCGTCCGGCTACCTCTGCAGCTGCACCGCAGCACCTGCCGATCGCCGTGTCGCCGTCGCCGCCACCGATCTTCCCGACCATTGCTCTCGGCAGCCATGGACCAGAAGACCCAGCCTGCCGGCGCCGGTGCAGCCGCCGGCACCGGTGCAGCCGCCGGCGCCGGTGCAGCCGCCGCCGCCGCCTCGCATGCCGCTGCTGCTGCTGCTGCCGCTGCCGCCCAACCGGACTACCTCCGCGTGGCGACCGCGCCACGCAGCCACGTCGCGCCGCCGCGCTTCTTCGAGGAGGACCCCGTGATCTGGCTCGTCCAGCTCGACCTCTTCTTCTCTCAGGCAGCTGTGGACGATGAGCTCAGCCGTTTCCGGATCGCCGCTTCTCTCCTTCCTGGCCACCTCCTGCGCGACTTCACCGACATCCTCCGCAACCCTCCTCAAGACCGACCTTACACCATCCTTTCCGACGCCATCCGTCAGCGGTTCGGCAAATCAGTCGAACAGCGTCTTCGCTGCCTGCTCTCTGGCCAACAACTCGGCGACAGGCGTCCTTCCCAATTCCTTCGGCATCTCCTGGACCTTGCTGAAGCTGAAGGCTCACAAGATTCCCCGCTCATCCGCCAGATCTTCCTCAATGCTCTTCCGCCTCGGACTCAGCCCTTCCTCCAGTGCCTGCCGCCTGGGACGGACCTTGCGACCATCGCTAGCACTGCCGACCGACTCCTGGAGCTTCCGCAGCAGTCGGACGTCGCTGCACCTACCTCAGGCCTTCTCGCCGCGGTATCGACTTCTGCGCCTGCTGCAGCCTCACCTGCTGCTCCTGCAGGACCCTTCCACCTCCAAGACCTGATGAGCCAGCTGCTGACTGGTATCACGGCCCTCACAACATCAGTCGCCACCCTGGTGGACGAGACGCGCCGCCGAGAGAGGTCTGCATCCCGTGCGCCCGGCCGCGCTCGCCACCGTCCACCACGCGACCTGTCTGCTGCTGCCCGGTCACCCAGCCCTGCAACCAACACGTCTACCGGCGCTGGTGCTTCCTTCTGCTGGTACCACCACAAGTTCGGTACCAACGCGCGCTTATGTCAGTCACCGTGCTCGTGGTCTGCAACCGCAACTCAGACCTCGGGAAACCAGCAGTAGGACAGGTGACACAGACGTCTGCACCTGCCCTGCTCAACCCTGACGTCCCTCCAGCCAGCGGCCTTCTGAGACTCAAGGACAACAACACTGGCATCACCTTCCTCATCGACACTGGAGCCGAGTACAGTGTTCTTCCAGCGACACCCACCGATCGTGCTCGCGGAACCAACGGACTGGATCTGCAAGCAGCCAACAACAGCAGCATCCAGACCTATGGTCAGCGCATGCTCACGCTTTCTCTCGGCCTCAGAAGAGATTTCAACTGGATCTTCATCATCGCGGACGTCTCCCATCCTCTCCTAGGAGCCGACTTCCTCTCCTCGTATGATCTCCTCGTCGACACCAAGAGAGGCCGTCTCATCGACCACCTAACTGAGTTGTCTTCACCTGCTTCCCACTCTTCCGTGCCATCCACCGGACTGACAGCCGTCGTCGGAACCGACAACCCAGCTTTCCTTAACCTCCTTCGAGAATTCCCCAGCCTCACCCAGCCGTCACATCATCCGGAGCCACAGCACTCAGTCCGACATCACATCGAGACTACCGGCCCTCCGGTCTTCTGCCGCCCACGCCGTCTGGATCCAGCTCGACTCGCCACTGCCAAGGCAGAGTTCCAGCGCCTTCTCAGTCTCGGAGTCATCCGACCCAGCAGCAGCCGGTATGCATCACCGCTGCACATGGTGCCCAAGTCCTCTGGAGATTGGAGACCCTGTGGTGATTACCGTGCACTGAACCGCATCACAGTGCCTGACCGGTACCCACTACCACATCTTCACGACTTCACTGCCTGCCTCGCTGGGACATCGATCTACTCTCGGCTCGACCTCGTCAGGGCCTTCAACCAGATACCGATGGCCCCAGAAGACATCGCCAAGACAGCGATCACAACGCCCTTCGGCGCCTTCGAGTTCCTCCGTATGCCGTACGGTCTCCGGAACTGCGCTCAGACCTTCCAAAGGTTCATGGATCACATCCTCCGTGGCCTGGACTTCGCCTTCGTCTATGTAGACGACATCCTCATCGCCAGCAGCAGCATCTCGGAACACCTGTCACACCTCCGAGAGGTCTTCAGCCGTCTTTCCCGCAACGGTGTGCTCCTCAACCCATCGAAGTGCGCCTTCGGCATGGAAAGCATCTCCTACCTCGGCCACCAGATCTCCAGCGGAGGCATCACTCCTCTCGACGATCGAGTCAGTGCGATCAAGAACTTCGACCGTCCAGAGTCAAAGAAGAGCCTCAAGAAGTTCCTGGGGATGATCAACTTCTATCACCGCTTCATCCCACACGCTGCTGCTCTTCTGGCACCTCTCCACGGCCTGACTGCCTCAGACGACCGAGCTGCTTCAGTCACGTGGACCCCAGAGGCAGACGCCGCCTTCTCTGCAGCCAAAGCCGCCCTCGCTGACGTCACCCAGCTCGCTCATCCCGTCAAAGATGCAGCTCTGAGCCTCAGCACTGACGCCAGCAGCACGGCAGCCGGCGCCGTGCTCCACCAGCGAGTTGGTGGTTCTCTTCAGCCTCTCGCCTTCTTCTCGCGCAAGTTCACGCCCACCCAACGCCGCTACAGCACCTTTGGACGGGAATTGCTCGCCATGTACCTCGCCGTGCGACATTTCCTGCCCTATCTGGAAGGACGCGACTTCGAGATCCTCACGGACCACAAGCCGCTCGTCTTTGCTCTCAAGGCCAACGGCAACGCCAACCATTCTCTCCGTGAACAACGTCACATGGACCTGATTCTGCAGCACACCAGCAAGATCGGACATGTTCCTGGACACCTCAACCCGGTAGCTGACGCCATCTCACGGATCAGCTCAGTGTCTGCGCCGGCTTCTGCCGCAGCTACACCTTCACCCGGCCTTCTGAGCTTGGCCGACATCGCCCTACACCAAGCCAACGATCCTGACCTGCCGAAGCTGCAACAATCCTCATCTCTGGTCATCCGTGACTTCCCAGTCCCTGATCATCCGCATCTACGTCTCTGGTGCGACACCTCAACGGCCACACCTAGACCTGTAGTCCCAGCCAGACTCCGCCCTTCCATCATCAAGAGCTTCCACGACTTGTCTCATCCTGGCATCAACGCTACGCGTCATCTCATCTCATCGAGGTTCATCTGGCCCCACATCAACGCAGACATCCGTGCCTTCGTCCGGAGCTGCCAGCACTGCCAGCGTGCCAAGATCCAGCGCCACACGAAGCCACCCATGGGCAGCTTCCAGCCACCTGACTCTCGCTTCCTGCACATCCACATCGACCTTGTCGGACCACTTCCTCCGTCCCAGGGCAACTCCTATCTCCTGACTGTCATCGACCGCTTCACCCGATGGCCCGAGGCAATTCCTCTGCCCACCATGGACGCCGTCACGGTGGCTCGGCATCTCGTCAGCGGCTGGATCGCCCGCTTCGGAGTACCCGAACTCATCACCACCGACAGAGGATCCCAGTTCGAGTCCCGCCTCTGGACAGAAGTCTCCAAGCTTCTCGGCACCTCTCGGATCCGGACCTGCGCCTACCACCCAGAAGCAAACGGGATGGTAGAGCGCTTCCACCGCCAACTGAAGTCAGCTCTGCGGACCGATGACGACGCCGCCTCCTGGTCGGACCGACTTCCTCTGGTGCTACTCGGAGTGCGCACGGCCCTCAAGGAGGATCTCGGATGCACCGCTGCAGACCTAGTCTATGGTTGCAGTCTCCGACTTCCTGGTGACTTCCTCTCCCCCATGTCGTCGGACACTTCTTCTGATCCGGCTTCCCTAGCCTCTCGTCTCCGTGCCGCCATGTCGGAGCTCCGTCCAACTCCTCCTCGTCCTGGCTCCCACCAAATCTTCATCTCTCAAGACATGCAAACCTGCTCCCACGTCTTCATCCGACGCGATTCGCATCGCTCTCCTTTCCAATACGTCTATGACGGTCCTTATCGTGTCCTATCCCGCGACCAGCACACCGTCACCATCGACCGTCTCGGGCGACGCGACACCGTCACCCTGGCTCGGTGTAAACCGGCCTTCACGGACAACATGCCTGCCGCAACGCCGCCTGCAGCACCGGACATCCTGGTGAACGACACGCCTACTACAGCGACAGACAGCTCGGTGGACCGCCCGCCTGCTGCATCGCCTGCACCCAGCCGCTCAGGTGCCCCCGGCGGCTCTCGCCCGGGCGTGCCGCCGGACCCGCCACCCCCTCTCCGCCGTTCGTCGCGTACTCGCCGCCAAACTTCTTTTTATGGTGTTTAACTAGGGCGGGGGAGTGATGTAGCCCCTGCATGTACTTCTGCCGGTCACCGCTAGGCCCATGTACTTCTGCCGGTCGCCGCTAGATGCTGTGAACCGCGAGTTACAGTTTTGTCAATAGGTGTCGCTTTCACCAGTCTCTAAATTGCTAAAGCCTTCGATTAAGTTGTGCGCCCCCCTTTTTAACGTTCCGTTCGCTTAAACTGCTGTATTGTTTGGACAACTGCATTGGCTATGTGTATATTGAAAACCATATGTATTCGTTTATTACATTCGATGTTCTCGCCAACATGTGTGCAATACTAGATAAGTAAGTTCGTATGTAAAACTATATATGTCTCGATTTTGTGGCGAAATACAAGAGATATCTGTATCTTACAGTGTTTCTACTGGCTACACCAGCCAGAGTGTAAAGGTTCAGATTTATATGACTGATTTGGGTACCCCTGTTTTAACTCGTAACTCTTTCTGATGAGTTCTGAGCAGCTGTGTTGGTTTTCCACAAAACATGCCCGGTATTTTGTCGATATAAACCGCTGCCCGAGCTGTGTTGCCTCAGTGATATCCTCGGGTGTCCTATCACCGGTCCACGTTCGTAAACCGCTGCTGGGCTCAATCTTATAAATGCCCTGGAATGGATATGGCAGCACTGGCTGAAGTTCATATGCAGAAAACGGCCATCAAATGCAAAATGGTTTTCACGTATTTCAATCTATCGTTTGTCGACAGTCCAAAAAATTATTTCATTGACTCGGATACCTAACCGTTTGTCGACACTGGTATCACTATGTTACCAATTGGCGTGAATAGAATAGTACGACATGTTTTAAGATTGTACCCTGGGTGGTGTGTTTCAGGACGATAACACGGTGGAGATTGTCGTACCGACCTGTTCATACCGGATGGGCGTCAGAACAATGGGCTACGGAGCCGCCGTCATCGGTACGTAACCATGGCAACCGCCGCGTCACCGCGCGTCCGTGACCCCAGAGCCATACGGAGAATGACGCGTGGCGTGCGTTCGACATCCGGAAAATGAGGGATAATTATCCGGTATCACCGGTAATAATTTGATATTGCAGGGACTATCGATGTAATTGGTCACATTATTAGATTGCCTTTGCTTCACTAATGGCTATTTTACTCGTTGTCATGTCCGTTGTGCACGGTGTCAGCTTAAAACACCGAATGATCCCGGTTATCCCGGAAAATTATCCCTGATTGTCCGGATGTAGAACGCATGCGTGGTTTGACTCGTTTTGGTCATATTTGTAAAAGGCTGGTCAGAGGGGCGGGGGCTCAGAATTGCATGCTTCGTCGGTTAAATTTGTATGATTTTACTGGATTTTACGGAACCCCATAATAGTTATGAGGCGTTTGTTGCATGTAAGCTGTGTGGTATTTGGATCTCTGTTGGTTGTATCATAACGACACTATCATAAGCTGGCCAAAGTTATGTTACCATCGAGTTCGTCTTTGTGAACATTTGTCCAAGTGTATCTCCCATATCTCGTAACATCAACAGTGTGTGCCTTTAGAGGCTCTGCAGCTAATCTCTCTTGCGCCCCACTTATGAACTCAAACAGTGCTATCTCACAGTGAAGAGGCGGGTGAGGGTACGCCGGCCCCGCTGATTGTTTGGGTACTGAGACATACCGAGACAACAGGTCCGGCGCTATTCCACAGAGCGCCGCGGGCATTGTTTGTGGAGATAGCCGGCTTTGTGGCCGTTTTTTGATGAGATCGGCTCAGGTCATCGACCCGAGCTCCTCCATCGCCGCTGTTCTGTTCTCTGTGGCTTAATATCTGCTTTGTGTATTGATACACGAAGAGTTGACATCACGACCGATATAACGTTGAGTTTTTAGTGTGTCGTTCTACAATACGACATTTAAACCAAGTAATCCTTAACTGACCCTGGCTGTAACTCGGTCCCTTGTCTCTGAGCTGCTCTCACTTCCGTCACTGACCCCCCCCCCCCCGCCCCCGCCCTCCTCAGACCGTGCGGGCCGGGTGAGTTACGCGGTGCTCTGGCTGACCTCCCCCCCCTCCTCAGACCGTGCGGGCCGGGTGAGTTACGCGGTGCTGTGGCTGACCCCCCCCCCCTCACTGACCCCCCCCCCCCTCCGCTCCCCCCCCCCCCCTCCTCAGACCGTGCGGGCCGGGTGAGTTACGCGGTGCTCTGGCTGACCCCCCCCCCCCCGTCCTCCCTCCTCAGACCGTGCAGGCCGGGTGAGTTACGCGGTGCTCTGGCTGACCCCCCCCCCGTCCCCCCTCCTCAGACCGTGCGGGCCGGGTGAGTTACGCGGTGCTGTGGCTGCCGTCTCGGTTCAAACACCTGCACATCTACCTGGCTGTGGCTCTTTGCGCCGGTGTGGTGCTGCTGGCCTGTCGGTGCTGCCGAACGGACCGACAGCGCGCCAGGAGCCGGGCCCGGCTCCCCGGCGTCTGACTCCCCGGCGACTCTGACTCTGGCGACTCTGACTCTGACTCCCGACTCTGGCGACTCTGACACTAACTCGACTCTAACTCCCGACTCCCCGGCGTCTGACTCTCCGGCGACTCTGACTCTGGCGACTCTGACTCCCCGCCGTCTGACTCCCCGGCGACTCTGACTCTGACTCGACTCTGACTCCGACTCTGACTCTAACTCTGACTAACTCCCGACTCCCCGGCGTCTGAGTCTCCGGCGACTCTGACTATGGCGACTCTGACTCTGACTCTGACTCTGACTCCCGACTCTGACTCTGACTCTCCGCCGTCTGACGCTGCCGCCAGCCGGGGTCTGAAGTCGTCCAGAGATTCTTCAGTGGTCGGTAGGACCGTTATCAATATCGTTATCGGTAGGATTGTTATCAGTTAACCAGCGGTGTAACGCTGGATAGGCTGTTAGGCATTGTTAGGGCCTCGGGGTTAGGTACACCAAATGCCGGTGTTTTAATCGGTGTTAACTCGTATATGAGGCGTTATTTAACACATTGATGTGTGTTGGGTGTCAACGTTTTTCGTACAAGGGGGTAACTTCTATCCGACCTTTGGCAATAGGAAGCTGTTGGCGTTTTATGGAGTCATGTTCATGTGTGCCTCTTGCTGTTGAGCGCAAGTGTGAAGAGGTTTAATTCACCTCCTATCGTGAGTCACAGGGATCTACACTCTACACGGTTATCTAGCGGTGGCATTAGGGGAATATGTCTTGGTGTGCTTTCCTCGTGTTGTTAGATGGTGTTAAATAAGTCGATACCAACACTTTTAAACGAGCGTCGTCCCGGCAAGACACGAGAGTTAGATAACTCCCTTCGCTGGGCCGGCGAGTTCTCTCAGGGTAACTCTATGGTAACTCTATGGTTACTATGGTAACTCTCCGACAATCCGTAAAATGTGTGCCAAATTCGTGGACATGCCTGTAATGGCCATCCTATTTTTCACGTTTGTGAAAATGTTCACAGACGAACCGTTGGATCACACAGGGTCATTGGGCTAGATAAGGCATAAAGTGCGAAGGAATCCAGCAATACTTCCAGCAATCACAGTTGCCAAGCTCTCTCAGCTAGGTCTATATCTGGACGGGATGAATGTGTGGATACGGTGCAATAACCTGACGAGTTTCGGTAACTAAAGGGAAGTGTGTCATTCAGTGGATTTGGTGACTTACATTCGATTATACGTTAGTTGTTTATCCCTCGGATAACTTAAGAACGATTTTAAGTTAAAACGGCTTGCTACTGCCATGTATGTTTCCATTGTTCTTGAGGAAATTCAGTATAGTTCCCAACAACCGTGCAGTTCATTTCAGAGGGTCAGCCCAGATTTAGGTGCGTGCGCGTATGGCACTAGTTCTCGCCGTTCTGACGTAATTTTGTGTAAAATGCAGTCAGATGTTTTAGTGTTTTGTGGTACGATGTGCCCCATTGCTGCTGGTGTGGAAGGGGCATTTCGGTTCTAAGCCGGCATGTCATTTCTTAAAGTCGAGCTAGAGTCCCTCTAAGTTCGTTTGGTAGCCGGAACGCCGTATGTTCATGAAGTTCACATTGCGTACTTGGTCGTCCAGAGATGTTGCAACTGTTGCTAACCAAGTGTGTTTCGAGTGGCCTGCGGCAGTGCGTTGTCAGCACGTGCCATACAGGCCACAGATCTCCTGGTTTTTAATGTGACTTGTGTAGGGGTGCTGTACGTTTTGGCCCGTCCTACAGTGCGCACTGTTGTACGGAGTTGTGGTGTGTTTTCGAGGTAGATGATCTTAATATGACCGTTTGTTCGTGCGCTACCATTGTTTGAGCCGTTCTCCAGTGAAAAGACTAAGATCATGTGGACGATACAGTTTTTCCTCTTCAGACTGACTCGGCTCTCGAAGCCGGCGATGGAGCTGTTTGTTTTGTTGGCGATAAGATACAGGCGATCGCTGAAAACTCCTCAGCCGTCACAGTGCCGCCCTGTCGGCGCTATCTAGCGGTGGTCACGCAGATCTCCCATCGCTGACCGATAGGGCACAGACCGCTGACAGGTCATTGACCCGCTCTGAACTCCCCTGTCGACCGCTATCAGTAGTGTATATTTTAAAACACAGCGAACAAATCACATAAGATGAAAGCGGCTCAGCTCTGACCAAATCGTAATGCCGAAGAGAGTCGGCAAAGAAGTACATAACAAAATTAACAACCGTCCCATTGTAACTATGGCAATCAGTCAATCAAACACACGGCATACAAACACTGTACAAACACCACAAACAGCACTAAAACATCACAAGCAGCGTCTGACCGTCACGACCCGGTCAGGGTTTGGTGCTGGTCTTGTGCTCCCACCTGCCCTTCACGGCGCTCGTTTGCCAGCCGGCGGCCGGCCGGGCGGGGCACTGCTTCTTCTGCACCCCGGTGAAGTCGCCGGAGAACATGAGGTCGTCGGGCAGCAGCAGCTCCGGCATGTCAGTGCGCTGCGCCAGCGCCCAGTAGCGCGAGCGCAGTAGGTGCGCCGACATCTTGGGCTGTCGCTGACGGGTCAGCACCCCCTTCCGGTTCCCCACCACCCGAGTCGTATCCTGCTTGGTCATGAAGTCGGCGAAGTTCCAGATCATCTCCCCGACAAACCAGCCCTGCGCGCGCACCGCCTCAAAGGCGCGGAAGTTGGCGGCCATCAGCTGGGTCTGGTACTCCTCCGTGAAGACGAAGGTGGGCTGCTGGTGGAGACCGGCCACCGTGTCAGCTCCATACTCCGACTGAACCACCGGCTTGCCGAACGTGTCGCGCCAGAAGGTGAGGAAGTGCCGGGCCTGCAGGTCGATCAGCTCGGAGTGTCCGGTGTCCGAGTACCAGCCGAAGTAGCGGTTCACAAGGATCACGTCCAGCAGCGGCGCCACCAGTTCCGTGTCAGGGTAGGTGTTGAGCACGGCCGTCACGGGCCGTGTGCCGTCCTGGGCGCGCGCCAGCGCCACCAGCGTCTGGTAGTAAGGCACCGCCTCCGGCTGGCCCGTCTTGGCCTCGTTACTCAGCGACCACATCAGCACCGACGGGCGGTTCTTGTCGCGCGCGATCAGGCCGGAGAGCGCCTCCGTGTGCGCCGTCAGGAGCCGGTCGTCGCCGGCGGTCTGTGAGTAGTCTAGCGACACGGCCGGTGTCTCGTCGATAACCATAATGCCGCGCGCGTCGGCCGCGTCCATGATCTCCTCGGCGTACGGGTAGTGGGACGTGCGGAAGCAGTTGGCGCCCAGCCACTCGATCAGGTTGAAGTCCTTGACGAGCAGCGGCAGGTCCAGGCCCTTGCCGCGGATGTCGCTGTCCTCGTGTTTGCCGAATCCTCGGATGTACACGGGACGACCGTTGATGGAGACCGAGTCGGCATCCCACGTGATCTCCCTGATGCCGAACCTCTGCCGGAAGATGTCCCGCGCGCCGGAGGCGGCCAGCAGCTCGACGATCAGCGTGTATTGCCGGCCGGGCGAGGCGTCCATCAGGTAGGGCCACCACAGCTCCGGCTGCGCCACCGTCAGCACGCCCTGGGCGCCGCCGGTCGCGCCCACCGGCTCTCCGCCGGGAGACGTGAGCGTGACGTTCACCGTGACGTCGTCCTGAGCCAGCACGGTGGCCGCCGTGACGGCGTACGTGACGGCGGCCGAGCCGTCAGCGGCCAGCGTTGTCGTCACGGTAACGTCCTCGACGAAGGTGTCAGCGGTGGTGTAGAGCAGCACGGGCCGGTGCAGGCCAGCGTAGTTGAAGAAGTCGAAGTTGTACTCGAGCGTCTCGTAGCCCTCGGGGTAGACGTAGCTGGAGCTGTTGGCCTTGCGCACGGTGCGGCCCTGCGGCACAGTGATGTCGGTCAGAGTGTTGTTGACGGCGATGGAGACGAGGTTGGCCTGACCGACCAGTAGTAGGTCGGTGACGTCGGCCGCGAACGGCAGGTGACCCCCGCTGTGCTCGGCTGCCCGTGCGCCGTTTACGTAGACCACGGCGGAGTAGTGGGCACTGCCGACTCGCAGCACTGTGCGGCGGCCGGCCCAGGAGCGCGGCACCCACGCCTGCCTCCAGTACCACGCCCAGCCGAGGTGGTCGCGCACGTCCGCCCGCTGCGTGATGTCGTTGTAGCTGGCCGGCACTGGCATGTCGAGCACCTCCGGGTCTTCGGCGCTCGGCATCGCGGCGAACCACTGCTCGCGGAAGCCGCGCTCCGGGTCGTCGGTGGGGCACAGTTTGAACTGCCACAGACCGTCCAGGGAGCGCACCTCTCGCCACTCGGAGTCCTGCGGCGGCAGGCCGGCGAACGGCGCCGCTCCGGCCGGCCGGTGCGCCGCGGGGTCGGCGCACAGCGGCCCGGCGGCGCCCAGCGCCAGCAGCAGCGTCAGGGAACGCATCGCCGCTGCGGGTCAGGGACCGGAAACACCGCACCCGAGAGCCGGCAAACGCTGCTTCCAAGCGGCGGCAAACGCTGCTTCCGAGCGGCGGCAAACACTCCTCCGAGCGCCGGCAAACGCTTCCTCCGAGCCGGCAAACGCTGCTTCCGAGCGCCGGCAAACGCTGCTTCCGAGCGGCGGCAAACACTTCCTCCGAGCGGCGGCAAACGCTTCCTCCGAGCGGCGGCAAACGCTTCCTCCGAGCGGCGGCAAACGGTCTGAGAGCTGGCCCAGCGCCGGTGAGACGGGAGGTAGTTCAGCGCTGCGCCGCGGTCCCGGCGGAGGAGAGCCTCTCGTACCGTCCGCCGCGCGGTCTAGCCGCGTACTGGGACGGTGGCGGCACAGAGCGGCGTGTTCGTGTAGACCCACCGACGGACGGCGCGGTGGGCGGGCCCGAGTAATGTGATACCTCCGGCCGGGGCAGTGGCCTGCCGACGGGGACGGGAGGGGGGGGGGCTCATGGAGGACAGAAGGCAGAACAGTGAGGGTACGACAGAGTGCAGAGGGTAAGATGAGAGTGCACTCTGCAGGGAATACAATGATAATAATAGAATTAGAATGTGTTAGAGAATTGGGGCTGTGACTTTGCTTACGTTGAGTTTGATGTTGTCATGTTGAAATAAAACTTGCCGTCACGGATTCGTCGGTGGCAGGTATCCAGCACCGCGTGACTAGCGGTGCCTTTGGTGTGCTTCCTTCGCGTCTTTGAGGAAGTGCCCGCCGCTGCGCTGTTCCGCCGGGGCTGGTGTCTTGCGGCACAGGGTGAGTTCAGGCGCTGTACTACTAGAGCCATCTAGGGAGAAGAGTTGCTACTTGTAGTTGTGGCCCCATCTCAAGGTGACGCAGCCGGCAGCTGGGTGCCGAAATCATGGGCTCCGCCACCGGGGGGGGGGGGGGGGGGGGGGGGGAGGGGAAGGGGATTTTACATTGTTAATATTATGCCTATGGGTGCTGCATGGCATGGGTGGAGCTTTTCCAGGAAAGTTGGTGGGGCAAAAAGTTGTCAAACCTACAATGTCCGATTGTTAAGTTAGATAAAATTCAACAATGAATCAATTCTTTTTATTACAGAGATAATATTTTGCATTACACAGACATTTCAAAGCTCCTCAATGCGAAAAACATAGGTTTGCTAAGCAGTAAAGTCCTGCTGCCTGCAAATCGGCTTAAGTTGGTGGGGCAAAACGCTTATTGGTGGGGCAAAATGGCAAGTTGGTGGGGCAGGCGCCCCACCAAGTGAATAGGAAGCTCCACCCCTGCTGCATGGAAAGAATCGACTTCAAACGGCCGTCGTCCCCCCCCAACCATCGGGTCGTGACGGAGCCCTGGCCCAAATTGATATTTGACCGTCGCATTTTGTCTCAAGCGTGTCGATCAAGGCACCACCACCACTGGATAATTCTTTGTCAGGTTCGACGCATGGTTTCAGAAATGGTTTGTTGACTTTCTGAAATGCAACGGCCGTTGGAGGTTATCGGAGATTTTCGTCGATAAATCCGATAAAGTCAACCACCGAATCCGGTGGGATCCTGCTATAGACCTACCTGCCGACCCCTTCCTCTCCCCACCCCTAAATGTTCTATGGTTTTGGCCATTTCCCCTAAATGCGCGCATAACTTACGCTGAATCACCATTATGGACATGGTTCTGGAGTTCACAGGTCGAGGGTCGTTTGAACAAGAATAATAATAATACCTAATGATAACGGTTCATTTCGTACCGAAATCGGTACATATACAGTTACACAAAAGGTACTCATTAGGTACCACAACACTTCAACAAACACAAAAACACAGGAAGCGAGTGTAAAATGCGTGTTTCCCTATATCCGGTACACAAACCGATCTGGAGCTTCAGCATTCTCCCTTCCACGCACAATTTCTTCGATCCAGGCACCAAAGACATTATGAAGCTCAGAAGGCGAGATAGCGGACAAATCCAAGTCATTGAGTTCATACTGCTGACGCAGTCGCCAGTGGTGCTGCGCTGCCAGACCCCCCTGGCCAGCTGGACTATCTAACACGGCAGCAATCAGAGCATTGGGAGCATAGAAATAGATTTTCCATTTGATTTTAGATTTTATATTCCTAGATTTTGCTATACGTTAAAAAACTAGCCGATCACCCCTCCCCCTAGTGATAAATAAATGTGATGTACCGCGCGTCGAGTCGCACTCGCGAGTGCGACTTTGCCCTCCCCCCCCCTAGTTGCTAGCGGCTGCGACCGCCAGTGCTAGATCTGCGCTGACGTTACAAATTCAGAGGGGGCATTCAAATGCATTATCCCCTCTGAACTGAATCCAAAGTGCTGCAACTTTGAAACTAAATATCTGCGAACCAAAGCCTTCCTCAATGCGGTGAGTTTCCAAACCGGTAAGTGCGAGCCAAATACCCCAATTTAGCTATCTCAATTCTAAGCTAATGTTAAGGTGGGATGATCACTTTAACCCCCGCTCGTATATGGGGGGGGGGGGGGAGATCGAACGAACCCACTCCCCTCGATTGTTCGCGAATATCTCGCGTAAAAAGCGGCCGATCGCGACGACACTTTCAGTACCTACCCACGAGTTTATAAATTTTACATCTACCCTGAAAATTTCATAACCCTGACCCAAATGACCTTTGACCTGTGACCTACTTTTCGACACCATGTTTGGCCGGAATCGCGATTCGTAGTATGTCGGCTCGCATTAGCCACGCGTTTGTAGTCTTTTCGCTGTTTCAAGCGTTCAAACATGTGAAATGATGTTGGTCCCATGCATTAGGGTGGGTGTCAAGGTCACCTGAGGGTCAGCTCAGGCCACTGACCTTTGATGACCCCGGTTCACTTTTTCGAGTTTTACATATTTCTAGGACAGTTTTTGGAGCTGAATTCGAATTTAGCAACCATATGAACATTTACGAAGTAGTTTTGGTGCCTTCGTAACATGTTACACGAAACTGTCAGAGGCGGTTGACACCTTTTTATACAATTACCCGGCAGGACCTCTACTGGTTGACCTGACCCGACCTGACCCGACCTGGCCTAAATGCATGAAGACATCATCTGTGATAAAACTAACATGATATTCGTGATCAACATCCCGACAAATTCCATAGCAGCCACACTTTACGACGTTCTAACAGGTCCCGATTTTCCCGACTTTTGGGTCACTGACCTATTCTAAAAGGTCAACCAATGACCTAGGACCTTAAAATCGGGTATCATCGGCTTTCTCTCGTCACGGGCAACACGCTCGTTTTTTCTGCGAAGCTCTAGCTCGATCAGGGGCGCAACGGCAAGGGGGGAGTCCAACGGACCCCCTCTTATACGTTCGCGGCTGAAAAAAACACCAAAACGGGCGAGGGTTAAGCTGGTTCTATGCTGCATCGTAACTCGTAAGCTTATTCTCATCTAAAAAAAAACAATTTGCAGGAATAACATTTGTTTGTAGTAATATCAATGTTTGTAGTAATAACAGAAAATTTAAAATAAATACCAACTTTAACCCTCCCCGGACCTATTGGTTTTTTACATACGCGCCGGCCGAGGGGGGAGGGGAGGGGTTAGGCGGGTACGACCCCTCTCGCCGTTTCGCCCCCTAATAAAGCTATAGCGTCGCGGAAAAAACGAGCGTGTGCGCCGTTACGTGATGCAGCGATTGGTACCCGATTTTAAGGTCTCAGGTCAACCGGTGACCTCTGAGGTCACGTCAAGTGACCCAGGGTGCGGGTTCCGTTTTTGGTGAATAACTTCGCAAAAAGTGATCGCAAAGCCGCGATTTTGACAGCATCGTGTTCGCCTTGCTCAACCGCGTCGAAAAGTATACTTTTGGTTTGGGTGAGGTCAATTTTAGGTATTGACCTCGGGACATGGTCAGGTCAAAACCCCCAGGTCAAGAGCTTTGTCGAAGGAGATCATGTTAATACAAAAGTGAAGCATCAAAACTTGCAAGGATTGCATGAACTCACGATTCCGTGGGGTTGAGATAGTTTGAGATCGCTCCCGGCGCCAGAATAGCAGTCTTCATTTTTCCCCGTTGACTTATAGGTACCTAATGGTGAGGTCGCGAAAATGACCTCACCTCATAGGTATGACCTTTAGGGAGAATCTGAGATACCCAATTTGTGAGAATCCTAATGGATACTAGGTCATGCAAGTTTCATTTCCCTGTGAAAGCTCCTCTGGCAGTGAGGGAGATGCGAAGTTGCGACATCTGAAGTCCGTGCAGAGGTTCACTTATGACGTCATAGGTCAGTGACCTTACCTGACCCGAAAATGCGGTTGGTGTCAGAAGAGCTGGCTTGAAGCAAAGGTCATGGTATGCCAAGTTTCAGCTCTCCATCGCCAGCGTGTTCGGAGCTATTGCAAAAAAAAACCTATGGGGGGCGGCACCCCCCCCCCTTCGGCCGGCGAGGGTTAAAACATACCTACGTCCTACATAAGCATAATAACACATGCAAAAATGACCTAAGCGTCCAAAAGGGGGTGCAACAAAGCAATCGTAAAAAAAAAACAGTACAAAGAATTAGTACAACCACCAGCGTCGATCAGACCAGATCAATTTCATGGCCAGCAGGTTCTGGCACTCGTCCTTCAGCTCCTGGGTCGGGGACAGCGACGCCGGCGTCAGACCGACATCCTCCCCGTTCCCAGAGAGAGACGGCGTCCTCCAGCGTCTCCAGCTCCGGCCGGGGTTCGCAGCTCTGCGAGACGAGCGTCAGGCCCGCCGGGCGGGGTCACAAAGTTCCATCAGCACACACGAGCGGGCCAGAGGCTACGAACGCCGTTTGAATTTTGGAAATCGGTCGGTAACTTTCCGAGATCTTAGGGTGGTGTGGGATGGGAAGGGGGAGGGGGACGAAACGACCCCTACCTACGGATGCAGGATCCTTATTCCTTCGATGGCCCTATACGATGCGCTGTTTAAGAAATGCCATTTAGGTCAGGGTCATGAAATTTACAGGGTGGGTGTTAACTCAATCAAGACGGGAGTAGATACTGATAGCTTCGTTGCGATCGGGCTGCTCTTTGCGCGAGTCATTAGCGAAAAACCGCGAGGATCCGTTCCACTCGCCCCCCATAAATGCGAGGGTTAGAAATTCGGACTACTCAATCCGTTTCTCTCTCTCTCTCTCTCTCTCTCTCTCTCTCTCTCTCTCTCTCTCTCTCTCTCTCTCTCTCTCTCTCTCTCTCTCTCTCTCTCTCTCTCTCTCTCTCTCTCTCTCTCTCTCTCTCTCTCTCCCTCTCCCTCTCTCTACTTCAAAAGACGCCTTATATGGTGAAAAACATGAGACATCGGCAGGATACCCGCCGGGCTCCACTGATAGCGCTGGTCTGTACCGCCACGTCAACCACAGGAAGGGTGACCTAAACTGCAGCTGGCTGGCCAGGAAGGACGTCAGATAGGCGGGCTAACACCGCCGTCTACCCTAGCCGCAGGCAGGATGGTGCGGTTGGCGTGGCGTCGGTTAGGGAAGGGGAGGGAGGGGTAACAATATGAAAAACACGCTACACAAAATGGAGGTGGCGCGATTTGCCCTGGTATGGTCACAAGGGAATAATGACCTATCAGTCCGAGTATGTAGAGTCTCGGGGTTCACAGGTACCTATGGTCACCAGGGAATAATGACCTATGGGTTCGGGTAAGGTCATGAAGATTTGGGAAGCTGCAACAGGTCTGGTTCAGGGAAACGTAACATTTTTCCTGCTCGTTAAAGGATAATTTTGATTTTTTGCGTGTTTGGGAAACGCTGCAACCAGCAGCGTCGCAAAACTTTGCAGAGCGTACGAAATAACGGACATAGCATCTCAAAATTGGACCTCTGATGACCTTCAGTGACCTGAGTACCACCCGTGACGTCATCACCCTTCGGCGGCCAGCTGACCGTGGCTGCAGCGGTCCTCTCCTCTCTGACCATCACCTCAGACCACCAGAGGATTGATAGAGAACAGAACAGAGTGTACCAACAGACACTGACTCTAGTTCTGTTTGTGAGATCGGTCAGCCCCGTCACCAAACAGCCAATCTCGATATATGACCTTTCATCCCAGACGAGCGGGTCTCAATGCACATCACGGGACAAGTCAGTGACGCTTCCTTACCATTTACTAATTACACAATAATGTACGGGTCTCACCGTCCGACACTCTGAAGAGCGGCGAGTAATGCGGCCCCTCGAAACCGGCTGTCCAGCTATCGTCCGTCAGGTCACAGCTATTGAATGACACTCGTCTGGAATTCTACTCTCGGACACAACCGGCCGCTAGAAGTATCCAATGCAGAATAAAGGCCACCTCTGTGACCGATAACGGAGGGTAGGAAATCATAGAGAAGACACCGTTTTTAAGAAAAACGAAATTAAATATAAGCGAGAAACTTCGCCAAGGTAAATGTAGTCCACTCATCGGTACCAAGCACGGTTTGCTTCATTTCAGTTTTTCGCCATTTTCATGGTGCACACCCTAATTTAGGACTTGCAGACCGGAGGTGTTCCCGGCAACAATCGGTGACGTCACGCACCATTGCCGCCCGACACGAGGTGCGGCTGCAGCCACGCGCTGCCGAGAACCCACACAGAGCCCGGTCTGCGGCGCCTTTGTTACAGCGCTGTATGAGAATGGGACGGACTGCCGTTGGACGTTTGACGACACCAGCTCAAAATACATCTCATTGGAGGCCAATCAGTGTAACAATTGTCTCAAGAGTCAAATCGCGTCATTACTGCCGCGTCCCGTAAGGGGGCCGAAACGGCCCCGCTATCACCCTAAGCATTGCAGACATCGTCACCAAACTCCAAGGACCCGTTAGGGAATCAGGCATTATTTTCAAACATTGTGGCCAATTTGTTCATGCAGATTTCCAGTTTGTTTGCCACAGTATACTGTAGGGTCTAAATGCACTCCAATCCAAGTTTGATTTTGATGTCTAGACTTGTTGAAGAAAATGTTCTTATTCCCATAAACATACGTTTTAAATCCTGATTCAGCCGAATTTCCCAATGCAGGGTCAACACAGCAGCATGCTAATGTATACCGCACTACATCTATCTACCATAGTGCTACTCCTGATTTCGCTGCCCTGCAGCGCGCCACTCGCTGCCACTGGACGGACACGGCCACAGAGCGTTCCGTCTTATCTGTGTTCCTGTCGGGGTCGGTATATATCTACAGCGGCGTCGGCCGACCTCAGTCAGTCCGGGACAGTCGGAGCAGCCATCAGCCATGTCACGACCACAGACATATTGTGTGAAAAGAGCCGAGTGGATAAGGAATATGTATAGAGGTATTAACTGGAAAGTGAGAACTATTGTGGAGAAGTGCGGATCATGTGCACATTTGATACCGGACACACTGCTGTTAGCACAAGACATTGTGCACAAACACTGTTCTGGGAATCAGGCCTACTGTACCGAGTCTGAGGTCAGCCACTCTGTCGACAGGCTGGTAAGTCAACCGCTCATGGCAGCCCTGCAGGATCTCGATGACGCCGCCGCCGCCCGGTGTCGCCACTGCCAGCCCGACCAGCCCCTCAGGGAAACCTCCACCAATGGATCGGGCAGCAGTGTCGAGGGACTGTCGGACGCGATAGCCGGCCGTGGGGGGACGTCAGATTTTGATCTGATGTCCGAATTCGACGGTCCCTTCCACTGGTCGGCGCTCGGAAAGAGAGAGGAGCCGGCCGTTATTAGTCCACAGTCTGCACCACAGCTGTGGGCCCGACCGACCAAAAATCCAGGTTTCGTGACGCTGCACTGGGTCAAGACGACAAAGTGCTGCCACGAGAAGGCACTGGAGGCACTGCCGGCCCACTCCATGCGCAAGGTCATGCTGGACTTTTCTCGGGTTATTAGACCAGGAGAAATCACCACCGCCGGACCGGCGGTCAATGTCAGGACATCACATGATGTTACAGACGGCGGCATTGACTTCGTGCCCTGTATCTATGTGCGCGGGTGGTGGCCGGCAGAAGACCAGCTCGACGGCTGTCACCTGGAGCACGATTTTCCACCAGCGGCGGCACGGGACGATATCCGTAATTTCGGAGTGCACCTCGTGCCGACCGGCCGGCCTGGCAGTGACACCGAGTTTATCGAGTTACGGATTTCCTACTCACGGGCGGAGCTGGTCACCGTTCGCCACCTCGCTTCAGTTATACGGGCGGCTATCAAGGCTGTAAAAGATATGAAAGGCATTCTGAAAAAGAACAAGGTAATTAGCGATGATGTAAAATTGAAATCGTACTTTATAAAGACGGCGGGGCTCTGGGTGACCCAAACCACGCCCATTGTAATGTGGAAAGGCATCACTGACGGTGTCCACAAAATACTTGACTGGCTAGAGGAAAATTTTACCAGCGGAAAGCTACCTTGCTTTTTCGATCACAACATTGATGTGGCAGCTGAACTTAGCACAAAGGAGCGACTGGATATCATCGACACCATACGGCTCATTAGGGATCATGCCACGCTCCTTCTGATGGCAGTCTGTGTGGATGAGTGGAGTGAGGATCAGCTGCTGGAGGGCGGGACGGAGCCGCTCTCAGAGCGTGAGCTGCGGCTCCGTCTCGGACGAACTCTCGTCTGGCACGCTGTGGCTGACGGTGTCCGTCGCCGCCCCACGGCTCCGTGGTGGGAGATCTGGTGGAAAATAGTCATCCCTACGCTGGTCCGCACGGCCCCACTGCTACTACAGTGGTGGCACTACAGCTCCTCAGGAACATACCGCCAGCAGTGTCTCCTGTTCATGGCGTGGGCTGTGGTCGACCCGGCGGACCTGGTGGGCGGGACGCCGATGACGTCACCAGTCAGCGACATCGTCACGCTGGACGTAACGCCCCTGATACAAATCCTCACCAAGTCTGACCTGGAGCTCCTGCTGGGTGACCCGGACAGGGTGGCCACCTGGTGTAGTCAGCAGCTGCGGCGGCCGCTGGAGGAGCGGCCGGCCGGCCTGACCGCCGAGCTGGACACGCCGCGGGGCCGTGCCGAGCTGCTGCTGCGGCCCGAGCTGCTGCTGCAGGCTGTCCGCGTGAACGCACCGGGTATGATGGACTGGTGGCGGGATATAGACCGGAGCGAGAAGAACAATTGGATGGGGAACGACCACTCAATGCGTACCTACCAGGAGATCCGGGAGCTGTTGGAGCGGTTCTTCAACACCAACCTTCATGGGAAGCTCCATCACAAACTGCCAGAGATGGACGCCGCGTCTGTGGCCACCACGGCCGGCCTCTGGCGCCGCCGGCTGCAGCAGCTGCTGTCCGGTGACCGGCTGCGTACGGCCTATGACGCCGTCACCGGCTGGTGGCCGGACCGATGGGAGATGACACCGTACTACCTGGAGGTGAACGAGACCGACTCAGAAGGTAGGCCGGTAGTGACGCCGACCACTGTTACTCAAATATGTGGTTACTTTTACTGCCATGGTGTATTTTGAGACGTGGCGGTAAAACATTATAACAACCGAATAAAGCTCAATGATCAGAAGGAAATTGAGCTACTAGGTATGAATTGAATATATTATCCCCAAAAACATTTTCATATATGTTACATGTTAAATTATCCCAGATAACATTGCACGTCGTCAAATGTTATATTAGAGACATCATGCTTTCTATCTAAAAAAAACACACTTATGAAACTTGCATAACACATTATTTTTTTCTTTATGACCAGTGACCACCTATGCCCAATGGCATCAGAAAATGATCATACGTTTACTACCAAAATCAAATGTTCGTGTTCTGCTTCTCTTCCACCATGATCCTAACGACTGACCCCCCAGCTGACCCCACTGACTGACATCCCACCTGACCCCACTGACTGACCTCCCACCTGACCCCACTAACTGACCTCCCACCTGACCCCACTGACTGACCTCCCACCAAAACCCACTGACTGATTTCCCACTTGACCCCACTGACTGACCTCCCACCTGACCCCACTGACTGACCTCCCACCTGACCCCACTGACTGACCCCGTCCCCATCCACAGCTGACCCCACTGACCGTGACCACTTACACCGATAATTATCCTCCTGACCTTCCTATATGCTGCTGTTTACTGATAAATCACATTGGACCAACCAGCTCTTTAATTCCATCTGACTTACTGTGTTCCAGACTCGGAGCAGGATGACGACGGCGGAGATGCCGGTGGCGAGGAGCGGCGCGGCCCAGATGAGGAGCAGACAGCGGAGGGTCTGCTTCGCCCTCAGCGAGAGAAATGGCAGCAGCTGGAGCGACAGCACCAGCAGCTGTGGCAGGAGCTGGACCGGCGGGGCTACGAGAAGAAGAAGACTCTGAACCAGCACCATGATGAGGAGTGCCGGAGTCTGGAGCGACGTCATGACAAAAAGTGGCGGATCATGGAAAAGCGGCACCATGACGAGCTGAAGAGGCTCCATCAACGACACGAGAGTGCTACCAGGTGCGTGGAGCTTCAGAACCCGGGGCAGGCGCATCAAGAGAGACGTAGGAGACATTTGGAGCTTCTAAATAGGAGAAAACGAAGACAGTCGGAAGAGCTGGAGCGACAACACCAGATAGAGTGGGGAGACCTGGCGCAGAAGGTCCAGAGGCAGTGGAACAAGATGAAGCGGAGACACCAAAGCGAGTCACAAGAGCTGAAGGAGAGGTACCCGAAAATCCGGACAGGGGAGGAGTTGGATCGGCTGCTGGAGGAGTGCAACAGGAGGCGTCAGCAGCTGGGGGAGCAGTTGGGGAAGGAACTGGAGAAGGAACTGGAGAAGGAGCTGGAGAAAGAGCTGGAGAAGGAGCTGGGGAAGGAACTGGAGAAGGAGTTGGAGTTTAAGGAGGAACCCAGGAAGAGGCAGGATAAGGACCTGGAACTGGAAGAGGAGGAGGAAGAGTCGTTGGTGCGAGGTAAGAGTTAAGATTCAGGGGTTAACAAAATTGTGTTGTATTTTTATATTAGAAGAGCGACCGGATAAAACTCGAACACTAACATAAACACTTCCAAAAGGATAAGTCAGTCACAAAAGAGTTGATAAGAACGCTCGTCTAACAACGTGTTCACGTTATAAGCATTGATATTCGACTCATTTCTCGCCCGATTGCGGCGTCAATCTTCAAAGTCCTCCCCGTGGCCTGGTGGATAAGGCGTCCGTCTCCTAACTCGGTGGCAGCGAGTTCGCGGCCGGGAGGCTCCACGCCGAGGAAAGCATGTAGCGCCATCCTATAGTCAAGTTATTATTTAAACGTACATCGATAGGATGTATACCGTGTTACATATCGCGTTCCAGGAATAATCTTAACTCCGTAAAACATATTACTTTTATACATATATCTGAATTTATTGATCATTCCGAGTTCCGACATGTCCTAGCCGAAGCGATAAAGATCCTATCGTAGCTGACAAATTGACGGGAGTTTCAATTATTTCTGCATCTAAAAGCAAAATACGCATCTACAGGGTGTCCCGAAATTGATGTCCTCTCCCATTGCGTGCAATATCATCAAACCAAAAAATGACCGGTTCATGATTTATTTGTTGATGCATCCACCACGCTTCCGCACACATGCCCGCATGCGCTCCGGCATGCCACACATCAGGTTGTCGAGAGTTCCTCCAGAAATGCTGCTCCAGGCCGATCGGAGGTTCCTGATGAGGGCAGTTTCGGACGACGCTGGTGCCATCTTGTCCATCCTGTCCTGGACGATTGACCACAGGTTCTCGATTGGCGACAGGTCCGGGCTGTTACCTGGCCATTCTCCTTTAGCCCAGAAGCCAGGGAAGTTGGCCCGGCACCACTCCTGGGTCTTGGTGGCGTTGTGAGCCGGGGCACCGTCCTGTTGGAAAATGGCCTGTGACATGTCCGGCAGAAGTTTGATGGCCGTTGGTGGTCCGTTCTCCTTCCGTCGTCTCATCGCTGATGCCGTCGTTCCCTTCATCACCTCCTCTACGTAGAAGTCCCCTGTCACGGTTTGGCCGCGGGGCACGATGTGAAGGTCTGACAGGCCACGGAAACTCATCATGCCCCACACCAGGACCTTGCCCGGCTGCTTGACGGTCTCGATGACAGGCACTTCTGAGCTGTTCTGAGCCCAAACACGGTCGTTCTGGCGGTTGGGAGGATGAAACAGCTCAAAAGGAGACTCGTCGCTGAACAGGACCCGCCTCCAGTCCTGTATGGACCAGTTGATCCGACTTTTAGCGAAGTCCAGCCGTTTTCGTCGCTGTGCTGCCGTCAGCTTGGGCTCCACGCGCGGTTTCAGCGGCTTCAGACGGAGGCACTGCCGCAGATACCGGTGGACAGCTGACTTGGAGGCCGGATGATTTTTTGCACTGAGTTTCCGCGCCAGTTTCCGTGTCGACTGGTGCCGTTTCGTAACGGATTTCGCCACCACGATTTTGGCCACCCGGCTCATCGCTGTCTTCCTCCCTCTTCCCCCGTGGTTCTCCAGTGCCTCTCCCTTGCGGTCGAGGGCCATCCAGCGTCTGAGGGTCCTGGGCTCTATCCTTAGCTCCTTGGCTACCTGTACCTGGGGCGTGCCGCCGTTGACCATGCCGACAGCGCGATAGCGAGTCGACAAAGGGTACTCCTTCGCCATGGCTGATATGCAGTCCGCGCGCCTCGCGACCCTCTCGGTAAATGACCTCTGCCGCCCCGCCGGGTCCTGGGTCGGCTCACCTGGCTAGGTCACGTGACCAACAAACACGTGACCGTGCCCCAGGGTCGGGTCCCGGTAAAGCGCCATTGGTATACCGGTATTGCTCTAAGGAAACGTAACGAACGGGAGAGGACATCAATTTCGGGACACCCTGTATACACCAATCTTATACAATCAGGGTCGATGTAAACAGTAAATCATGCCCTTCTGATTCCAGACCCCAAGAATCCTGAGCGGCAACAGAAGCAGCAACAACATGGCCAACGACAACAGCAGCAGCAACAACAACATCAAGAAGAACAACGTCAGGGGCGGCAGCCGAGCCGGAACGTTGAACATCTCAGGAACCTAATAGAGGTCACCCGAAGACACCGCCAGCAGCGTATCCAGCTTCAGGAGCGGCACAACCAGGAGCTGGAGGAGCAGAGGAGACGTCACCGGCAGGAGAGGAAGGATCTGGAGCGGCGCCTCGGCTGTCGGCGGGACAGCCAGGAGCGGCGCCACAGAAAGTGACCGACGTGAGTTGATTTTGGTGAAAAATATTCCATATTTATCTCACTTAACCCGCGCACCGACGGGGGTCTGCGCCAACTTAGTACCGACGGGGGGGGGGGGGGGGGGGGGGCGGATGACCGCCCCCCCCTGAGATCTCGAGAACGAAGCAAGATAGCGACAAGCGGTAAACGGCATCGGATACGCACGGCCAAGATCTACAATTTTTACTAAGGTCATTTTCAGGTCAGGTCAAAGATGACGTCACAGGGGTCGAAAAAGTCAAAATGGCGGCGCTAAATATGGAGAGAGTTTTTCTCGAATAACTTTCGAATTAGTCAAGATAGGAACAAACTAAGGGCATCATCGTGATCCTCTCGTCAATCCGCATCGAATGATATATATGTTGACCTCGAAAGGTCAAGGTCAAAGGTTGACCTCAGGTCACGTGACCTCGAGGTCATCATGTATATCATTCGATGCGTCTTGACGAGCTTAACACAATGAGACCATCCACGCGTCTGTATCTTGTTCCTGTACGGAGTTATTGGCCAAACACCTTTGGTGACCTTTGATGACGTCACATGACCTCACAGCTGCCCAACAGCAAAACAGACCTCAAGGTAGTGAAGGTTGATCGTATATGAAGTCATGTATGGTATATGGGGCCATTCCGACCCGTTTTAGTGGTAAAAACAGGGAGTTGATTTTTCCCCCATTGACTTATAATGGGGAGGTCGCGAAATTGACCTGACCTTAGGTCACCGATATCAAAATTCCGAGATATACAAATTGTAGCTACTAATGACCTCATAACATCCTGCGACTTTCAAAGGCCTCCAACATCTACTGTAGCTCTGGCACGGTGACAAAGTTGCAAAAAAGTGACTTGAGGTTGGGTCATTCAAAGTGACCTGGTGACCTGACCTTGAAAGGTAGGAGGTTCAAACTTGCACACCATGTGTAAAATTGATAAGGGAATAGTCATACCAAATTTCGCGGCGCTACGCGCCGCGGTTTTCCCGCTATTCGCGAAAAACCTCAGGGGGGGCGGATATCCGCCCCCCCCCCGTCGGTGCGCGGGTTAAAAAGAATAAAATTCACATTGAACGGAATCTTGGAAGAGATGAAAAACACTAGGGATACATTATGCATGTTCCTCAGGCCTCCTGAGGCAAATATTTGCTATAGGTATTCAATCCTACTCTGTTTGTGTTTCAGGATATCAGCAGAGTCGCGGACCACCCCAAGGAGGCGCCACTGTGGAGAACAAGTCGGGGGTCAGAAATTTGTGGTGTCAGAGGAGTTCAAAATGTGTCGACTGTGTAGATATTGGAGATAGAAAATACATTGACCAATATTGTATATCATCACCGTTCCATTGAAGACAGGAAATTACAAATATGTACATAGGTGAGTGTTGGTATCATTATGTACAAAATGGCGATGTTTACGATGTTCATGACGTGTAAATAATTGCACATTGCACGTCACCAAGTGTTACAGGGTGACGTATGTTGTGATATAAGTACAAATTGGTGTTCGATGATGTCATTAATTGAAATGGGCTCAGTGAACACTCACTGTTGTTTATGATACTCACTGATGTCAGTGAACACTCACTTTTTATGATACATGTCCTTGTGTAATGTGCATTCTTGTAAAAACTATGTAGACACTAGACATTAGGAGGTCTACGGGACGGTTCATACATACCAATCTGTACCGAATTATTACATGATAACCGTTGGATGTGGTGGCCACTGGATGTAGTGTTAATATAATATTAGCCAGCCACGACTCAGCTAACTGCGAAGGAAGACCGGGCCGGCCGGGCTCCACTGATAGCGCTGGTCTGCACCGCCACGTTCACCACAGGAAGGGTGACCTAAACTGCGGCCGACTGGCCAGGAAGGACGTCAGATAGGCGGGCTGGCATCGCCGTCTCCCCTAGCCGCAGGCAGGCCATGGTGCGGTTGACGTGGCGTCGGTCAGGGAAGGGGGTGTGGGGACGGGGCAGCAATCTGGAAAATACAGTCCAAGATGCTGACGCGACTTGCCCGGGTCGGGTCACAAGGGACTGGTGACGAACAGGTCCTAGTTAGGTCATGAAGATTTGGGAAGTTACAACAGCCCCGGTTCAGTAATCTGAAGGCGAACTCTGCACGTGCAGCAGCACCCCGACTGTGACACACGGGAATCACAGTGGGGATTTTTCCGATCTAGCACGTATTTATTCGTAGAGGGCAAACCATAGGTAGAATTGTAGCCAGATTGTGCACAGATGTTGGCTGGTGTGTCCTGGTGAGAATTTTACCTGTAAATGTGCATAATCAACATAGTATAGGGGGTTCAAATGGACCCCCGCTCAGCCGTTTGGCCCCTGATCAAGCTAGAGCTTCGCGGAAAAGTCAAGCGTGCTGCCTATGACGAAATTAGGCCGAATATACCCAATTTCAAAGTCCAAGGTCATGAGCTGACTTTCCAAGTCAGTTTAATGACCCAACTAAAGTTGGGAAATCGAGACCTCTTGAAACTTCGCAAAGTTAGGGTGTTACGGGGTATTTTGGGGTGCTGATCACGAATTTCATGTTAGTTTTGATCACAGACGATGTCTTTATGCATTTAGGCCAGGTCGGGTCAGGTCAGGTTAGATCAATTAGTAGGCGTCCTGCCGGCCATCCATAGAAGTGTCACCTACTACTGATAGCTTCGTAACATGGAACGAAGGCAATAGAACTACTTCGTAAATATTCAAATGGCTGCTAAAAACCAAATCAGCACCAAAAACTACCCTAGAAACAAGTAAAACTCGAAAAAGTGAACCAAGGTCATCAAAAGGTCAATGATCTTGACTTGACCTTCACGTGACCTTGACACCCACCATTATGCATGGCACCAACATCATTTCACATATTTGAACGTTTAAAACCACAAAAAGACTGGAAACCGCGGATAATGTGAGCTGGCATACGCCGAATCGCGATTCTGGCCAAACATGGTCTCGAGAAATATGCCACAGGTCAAAGGTCAGTTGGGTCAGAGTCATGAAATTCTTAGGTTAGATGTAAAATTGATGATCTCGAGGGTACCGAAAGTTTCGGCGCGATCGGCCGCTTTTTGCGCGAGTAATTTGCGGAAAACCATGGGGTTTTATCGGACCCCTTCCCCCTCCCCCTCCCCACAAGTGCGATGGTTAATAAGGTTACGGTATGTATAATTTACGCTTGTCATCCTATTCCTAATGAATGTGTCTCAGAAAATATGCATCATATAAATCACGAAGTAAAATTATTCGCCTATGTCCGGAACATACCTATATCGTGCTGTTTGCTCTAGCGCTCCTCGAGTGGGGTGTTAAGATACTCTAATATGAATATTCTGTGTTCAGGCAAGTTTCGGCAGCCAAACTAGGCGTTGTCTTGTGCAGAAGAAAGTGGCGAATTCGATAGGATATATTTCGGAGTGGAAAAGTATGGAGAACATTGTTGATTTCCTACATTTATTTAGAATACCATTCCTTCAATATGGTGTCTGTAAGGTTTTTTTTGTAAAGGGCATTTTTGTGACCTTAGTAAGGTTGTGGCATACTTTCTGTTTGCCATTCCATTCCTAATAAAGGTGCCTTTCAGACGCTATGCAACTTTAAGACCTCGCAAGATTAAAACCAACAGGACAGGACAATGAAATTGAGCTATACTTTCGGGCCTTGTTGAGCCCATTGAGTAATCACGCATGAGTGTGAACTTTGGGCGCATTTTTCCTAGTTTTGCTGTGGACAAACAGATAAAACAATGCCATATATGAAAGATTCAGAAATTTCTTAGCCCTACTGATACAAAAAATAAACAAAAATCCAAAAAATATTTTTTGAATTAATAGGCGCTAGATCGGAAAAATCCCCACTGTGGAATGTAGCGTCTGGTGGGTGTCCGTACCTACACGCCAATTTTAGTGCAATCAGCCCAGCAAACACCGATATATTGCCATTGTTATCAAACCGACACCTCTTCGTTTTGCACGTGGCACGTGCATAAGGGGTCACCCACATGCACCTGAATGTTCCCTGGTAGAAGGATAAAGCTAACGTGCAGAAATTATTGCAAGTTAATCGGTTTAGTGGTTGCGGAAATATACCTATACCTAACCTAGGTAAAAGCGTCCCCACGGCCGGCCTGTCGCTGATACTAAAAAAAAATTTGTTATTTTCCATAAGAGTTTGCTCGCATCGCTCACTCGTAACAAGGTATTTATTTATTTACGAAACATTTATTGCATATGAATATCATAAACTTGATTTTCATAACTTGGTTTTCAAAATTGATTTTCATAAAAAAGTATTGTTGTTAACCCTTTTACTGGTGACATAGGCGGCGGAACGGGAAGGGTACCGGGGCACCGTGCCCCCTTTTGATTTTGGCATTTTACCGTTAACCCTATGGGCGTTGCATGGAAAGAATGGGACCAAAAGTCGGCAGTTGCCCCCCCCCCTTAATTGAAGGTGTTCCGCCGCTACTGCTATAGGCGTTGAAGATGTTGCGCTGTGACCAAATGAGACGGGCGGTTAACTATAAATGGACATCAACTAATATTTTTATCAAGTGTGTCAAACTAAAAAGTGTCCTTCCATGAATTTGTTTTATTATGTCCGTTCGTTTAACAAAAGAAGGAAGGAGTAAAAGGAAAGGAGAAGCAAATTCCCTTTCAAAAGTATTCAAATTGTTTGATTGCAGCCGATTTAACATGCAATATACAATTCGCGATATAATTGATACCTTTCCTGACTGAACCGAACGACAGAGTATTGTGTCAGGTCAGGCATACCTGGCCTCGTATTCTCATCATTTTCGTTAGACTGCTGGAACAGGTAAGTGTTCGGCGGTCGTTACACTGAGAAAAGTGAGAACACCTAACCTTCTCTAAGACCCGTAGCCCTTCACATTTTCCCTATTCAAATCAGACCATACGTTTTGCAGTCCTTTTCTCAGTTTAACTGTGACAGAAGTGGACAGAGACATAAGGGCGCGGGACGGTCAGGAGGGCGCTGATAGACCATGACATGGGCGCAGTACTGTCAAAAGGCGCCATTCTCCCAGAAGGGCGTCAGGTGATTAAAATGTTATATGATCCACGGACGCAGAGAGGTTAGAAGGGCACCACACAGTCAGTTATTGCTAAGTTGGTGGGGACTGGGGACGTAGGGGGCGCCAGACGGTTACGAGGGCGCCGTGAGACCATGAAAAGGAGCGCCATTCTCCTAAAAGGGCGCAGAGTGATTAAAAACGCTATGTTATCCAGGAACGCGAGATGGTCAGGAAGACGCCATTAGAGCATGCGAAGGGCGCCGGACTCTCGAAAGGACGCTGGTAAAAGACTTGTGGGTGCATTGTCATCATTGTGGGGGCATGATTCAGGATTGTGGCTTGTGGGTGCATCTGCCCCCACAAATATATACAAAATTACACCCCTGACTGTTGACAAGGTATAAGGTATGTAGGATGGGTGCTTTTTTAGAGCGATCGTGAACGAAATGCACTTCTGAGCGTTGAGAGAAAGACACCAATCGGTGGACCATTTGCAAATGTTGATGAGGTCGGTTTGAAGAAGGCCGCAATCAGCAGGAGATGAAATTCGCCGGCAGATTTTGACGTCGTCCGCATACATCACGCACATGGACGACGTCACAACCGTCGGCAAATCAATGATGAATAGACAAAAAGCAGAGGGGCCAGAAGGGCCCCCTCCGGAACTCCAGATTTTACTTTAGCCCACTCAGAAGTTTTTCCATTCCCGACCACTCTCTGCTCTCTCTCCGACAGGTACGAGGCGAACCAATCAAAAATTTTGCCGCTATAATACAGTAAGATTCTGACATTTAACCCGCACCCCACTGGGGTCTGCGTATAACACGCCCTACTGGGGGGGGGGGGGGGGCTATTCATAGCCCCCCCTCCTAACTCCAAAACTACTGGGCCGATCGTCAAAATTCCAACGGCGTCTGATAGCCCCGGAAAAACTGTCGATCGAAACCTAATTTCATTGACCTCGAGGTCACCGATGACGTCACAGGTCAGGTCAAAGTAAAAATTATTAGCATTTTGGCTTCTTCACGTTTTGGGCTCTGGCCGCCGTCTTACAAGTCAGATCAGGCTCATTTTTGGTTCACACACTCGTGAACAGATGCTCTAGATACTCTGAGGGTACCAAACTTGTACTTTGATTTTCAGGTCAAGGTCAGGTCATCACAGGTCACGAGAATATTATTTCATCCGTCGGTCACGTGACACATGTTTTATGGTCCATTTAGGCCAAACATTTCGAATTTGATGTCGTCTGTGTCATTCGAGGTCATTTTGAGTCAAATTTAGCTTAGGTCAGGTCACTTTCAGGTCAAAAAAGGTCAAATTTTGAAGTTAAAATTTTTCAACAAAAAAGGTGTCTATTGGATGCAGTTTGAGCTCAGGAACACGATGATGCTATTTATATTGGCGTACGATGTCAAATTCGTGCTGAAAAATTGATTTGAAAAATTAATAATTGTTAATTTTTTGCAATAATGCGTATAACTTGGCCATTTTTGAAGATATTTAGCTAAAACTTGCTAGAGTTAGTCATAATAATGCGTTCTATCACATATATTCCGGTTTTTTCGAAAAGTCAAAAATTTTCTGAAAAAAAATGTAAAAATATAAATTTTGAATTTTATTATATGAAATTTTCGAAATTTCCAAAATTTCGAAAATCCGAGAGAGCAGTTTGATAGCGCAGTCTATTCTGAGTCCTCTCATGCAAAGAAAATGGATCTAGCTTAACAACTGAGCTCTTGGGAGCGATTGCCGTGGTTCAATGTTTTGCGTCGAAATCGGCCGAACATGACGTCACTCTGACGTCATTTCCGGCCGACCTATGGTAGGTACGAAGTTCAAATTTTGACACAAGGTGTCAAATTCATGCAGCCGAAGGTACTGAAAGTTTGGCGTCGATACGTCAAGCGGTTCTGAAGTTATTGCAGAAAAACGGGAGGGGGGGGGGCTATAAATAGCCCCCCCCCCCCCAGTGGGGCGCGGGTTAATATGTGAGATGGTGCTTTTTGCCATGATGCATAGATATAAATATACAAAAATGATCAATATCATGGCAGAAATGTAAAACTTTTATAATAAAATAGGCCACAAGATAACAGTAGTACTACTGTTATCTGTGAATAGGCCAAATATGAGAATGAATCTGATGATGCTGTAAAGCGAAAGCTGATTCTCATATTTGGCCCATTTTATAATAAAAGTTTTACATTTCTGCCATGTTATTGATCATTTTTGCATATTTATAAGATTCTGACAGTTTGAACAGGAGTAATTTATGGTTAACGCTTTGGAAAGCCGCAGATAAATCCGTGTATATTGCGTCCGTCTGGCTTCCGACGGAGATCGAGCCCCAGACAGTGTGAAGGTAGGTGGTAAATTTATGCATGTACATATATTGTATAAGGCAACTCCAATGATTGTACCAACAAGCAATGTTGTTAATAAAATTCAGCGAACGTCAACTGTTGTTATTCAATGTTTATTACATGAGAAAAGCTGTTAGGTTACAATGTACTGTACTATAAAGTTACAATTTTCCAATGATTGTATCTATTTATTTGTATCCAATGGTGATAATTTATTTTATTTCTCTCTCTCTCTCTCTCTCTCTCTCTCTCTCTCTCTCTCTCTCTCTCTCTCTCTCTCTCTCTCTCTCTCTCTCTCTCTCTCTCTCTCTCTCTCTCTCTCTCTCTCTCTCTCTCTCTCTCTCTCTCTCTCTCTCTCTCTCTCTGTTCTCTGTCTCTTTCTCTCTCTCTTCTACTTCAAAAGACGCCTTATATGGTGAAAAACATGAGACATCGACGGGATACCCGCCGGGCACCACTGATAGCGATGTTCTGTACCACCACGTCAACCACAGGCAGGGTGACCTAAACTGCGGCCGACTGGCCAGGAAGGCAGTCAGATAGACGGGCTGGCACCGCCGTCTCCACTAGCCGCAGCTGCGGACGCGCGGCTCAGGGGAAGGAAAGGGGAGGGGGACGCTAAAGAAATCCATGCATGCTTATTGCATGTACGTTACAGACAAGGTGTGGAATCGGGCATTCTATAGAATACCTAGACATTCTGTAAAATGTCTGACCGACCAGCATGGACGTCGAAAGCGGGGGACGGGAGGGGAGGGACGTGACCCCCAGCCGAGGAGCCCGGGGGACGTCCCTTCAAAAAAAAAAAAAAAATCACCTATGCATGCTTTAAGAGTGACTATTTGTAATAGTCATTCACAATGCATTAAATGTAAATTGTAAATAGAACTAGACCTAAAAGATACTGAGTAGGAAGTATCATTAGAATATACCAGTATAACGCCTTTTGGGGCGACTAACGGAGCGAGCGAGAGGGTGAGCCTTGCACGTGCGAAATTTCGAGGGGTACCTCCAACTGACTTGTGCACGGCACCCTACTAACCGGTCTCTAGCGATGTGCCAAATTTGAGCACAATCGGCCCAACCGTTCTCGAGATCTGGAAGCGGCACCCTGCACGTGCGCACGTGCAACATGGGTCCCAACTGACTTGTGCACGGCACCCTACTAACTGCTCCGTAACCGTGTACCAAATTTGAGCGCAATCGGTCCAGCCGTTCTCGAGATCTGGAAACGACCCCTGCACGTGCGCACGTGCAGCAGCACCCCAACTCTGGCACATGGATATGCATTGCCAAGTGGGTGCCTACTTACATGCCAACTCTCAGCGCAATCGGCCCAGTGGCGGCGGAAGCGGGGGGGCAGCGGGGGCACGGCGCCCCCCCATCTTCCAGGGTGGGGGTGCAAACATATCTTTTTGCCCCCCCCCAAATTGTTATCGACGAAGTACCACAATACTTCCATACTACGTCATGAACATATGCCAGTTTGGCTGAGTACCTTTTTAAGTTAATAGAGCGAGTAATTTGGAATGGATTGATATTGTTGTCAATGTCGTCGTACATATTTGGATCACATTGGCTAGCATTTTGCAGTGCGATTGTTACCAACCAAAAAGGTTTGCAATAGCCAATAATTGGCTAACTTTAATGACGTCATTGGTTTAAAGGAAGCAAGTTGTTCAACGCGAACAACAGTCACGGTGACAGCCACAGCGTGCTACACGTATTTGAACTGGACTTGCCGCAGTGGCGCGGGAACCAGAGGGGCGGTTCCCGGGAACCGGCTGGAGGGGCTAGCGGGGGCTGAGCCCCTCCAACTTTTCGGCGGGGGGAGGGCTCGTAATGTAGGTATTTGAGACCCTCCAACCGGAGGAATCGAAATCGGAAATCTACCAACATAATTTCATAGATTTATTACCTTTTCGAAATGTTAACCAGAAACAACCTTCATTATGGAGCGTTCTAACGCAGAAGACTGTGACAACATGTAAGCACATATTCATTCTCTAAATATCATACATTTCCACCAAACGCCCTCCACACATAATGCTCAGAAATCAAGCAGCTATCTACGAGCTACCGGTAACCGGAAGAGTAGGACGGAACGCGAGTGGCCCGGCATGCGGACGTCACAGAAGCGCGTCTGAGCGTGCCACAGGCCTTTCCCCGCGACTCTGCCAGACGCCAGCCGGCATAGACTCGTGAGCCGGGGGGCAGCATGGGGGTAGCCTGCCCCCACAACTCTGGGGCCGTGGGGGGCGCAGGCGCTGCCCCCACAAAGTTTCATAGGGCCAGGAACCGTCGGGGCAGCTTGTCCTCCCTATATTAGCGGCCGTGGGCCTCAAAGAAAAGCTGAATGGAAGACAATACCTATTTAAGTAAAAAAATCCCCCTCTATACCTGATTTGACAGCTCATGTGTGAAAGCTTTAAACGTTTATTCCAAGTTACCAAAAAGGTAGTTCCTTGACTCAGATGAGACGGGATATCTCACTTTTTGCAAATGTTTTCGTTTCGATTTTTCGTTGTAAAGGCCAAGGGGTGAAAAATAAGTGGCCTAAAACCGGTGAGAAAACTAGATTTGGGGGTACCCTAGGTTCTGGGAAGGATCAGGTGTGCCCCCCCATCCCAAAATACCTTCCGCCGCCTCTGAATCGGCCCAGTAGTTACCGAGATATTGCAACAATTGCAAAAGTGACACCTCTTCGTTTTGCACGTGGCACGTGCATAAGGGGTCACCCACATACATCGGGAATAGTGCAATACTTGGTAGAAGGAATGAAGCTACCCTACAAAAATTACCGCATGTAAATCGGTCGAGTGGTTGCTGAGATATAAGCCTCGCAAAAGCGTGACCACGCCGGCCGCTCATACTCAGAAATTTCCGTTAATCTAAGGAAAGACTACGCTCGCTTCGCTCGCTCCGTAATGACCTTCTCCTCGGAAAATGACCAAATGAATGAAAATGAATATTTATTGATGAATTGATGATATTTCGGTCACAGACCTTCGTCTAAATCGAATTCGTTAAATCGTACAAGGCAAAAGTAGCGAGTGAAATGCGCAACAATTGTCGACTGCCTGTAGAAAGTGAAAAATTCCAAAGTCGTTTGTCTCGTGGTCGTCATGCAGGGCTAACATCACATTTCGAGGTTCGCATCGCTTTCGATCGTAAAAACGTATCGATATCAAATCGTACAACAGTATCGAACAACAAAACATCAACAAAACATCTGATCATACACCCTAAAGATATCATGCACTTAAAAAGCAAAAATATAGCTACGCCCTAAACGGTACACATGAGCAGAAGTTCGGTACAAACAGATTGGCAAAAGCATATTCATCTAAATACATGCTTGCTGGCAAGAGGGCGAAGCGCCGGCAAGACGGTGCAGCGCCTAGACCCACAGCGGGCCTCGTGATGGATAGGTCAGGCGGCTGGCGGGGGGGGGGGGGGGGGCGCGGCCGTCGCCGAGCAAAAGGTGTGCGTCATATATAGGTACACTGTACAACGTACATACATATAATGAGGTACACATACATGGTGAAATATCAAAAAACCAGTAAAATATATATAACATACATATCAAATCTAAAAATACAAAAATACAAAAATACAAAAAAGTCACACTACTCGCATGATAGGCCATGACGATCCCTGAATATTCAATGTCGGTGTCTCGCTCCTAATGAGTATGCTTTCAGCAATTTTCCTGTCTGGATGATCCTGGGCTCTGTAAAGTACAGGGTGACACAAAAAAAGCGGTCATCACCAAAATTCGAATAACTTCGGAAGTTTTATTCAGATCATCACCAAACTTCGGCCACGTTAGGTCACACCTATGTAGCAGACATCCACCAAGTTTCAAGTCTTCACTACGAATACTTTTAGTACAGTGTGTGTTTTACGGACGCTCCACAATGTGCTCCAGGTGAGCGCACCGGCGCTGCAGGGCGTAGGCACACCTGCATCCGGCGGGCAAAGTTGCCGATAACCCGATAAGAATAACGTTTCAGGGGTAGCACACCCCCTGAGCACTGTCTCCAGAGGCCATTGCACTCTGTAAAGTGCACAGCCATCGGGTTATGGACAACTTTGCCCGCCGGATGCAAGTGTGCCTACGCCCTGCAGCGCCGTGGCGCTCACCTGGAGCACATTGTGGAGCGTCAGTAAAACACACACTGTACTAAAAGTATTCGTAGTGAAGACTTGAAACTTGGTGGATGTATGCTACATAGGTGTGACCTTAAGTGGCCGAAGTGTGGTGATGATCTGAATAAAACTTCCGAAGGTATTCGAAATTTGGTGATGACCTTTTTTTTGTGTCACCCTGTATTCTAAGATGTAAGACATCTGAACCCGTATCAGTCAGTGAAACGTGCTCCTTCAGAAAGTGGTCACCGAATGGAGTGTTGGGGGTTCTATTGATAGCGTCACGTCGGTGTTCATTATATCGTAGACGGACTGGACGCATGGACTCCCCCACGTAAGTGGCATCTTTTCCCTCACTTTTGCATATGCTACATTGAATTTTGTAAACAACATTCTTTTGTGTGCATATTCAGGGATCGTCATGGCCTATCATGCGAGTAGTGTGACTTTTTTGTATTTTTGTATTTTTGTATTTTTAGATTTGATGTGTATGTTATATATATTTTACTGGTTTTTTGATATTTCACCATGAATGTGTACCTCATTATATGTATGTACGTATGACGCACACCTTTTGCTCGGCGACGGCCGCCCCCCCCCCCCCCCCCCGCCAGCCGCCTGACCTATCCATCACGAGGCCCGCTGTGGGTCTAGGCGCTGCACCGTCTTGCCGGCGCTTCGCCCTCTTGCCAGCAAGCATGTATTTAGATGAATATGCTTTTGCCAATCTGTTTGTACCGAACTTCTGCTCATGTGTACCTTTTAGGGCGTAGCTATATTTTTGCTTTTTAAGTGCATGATATCTTTAGGGTGTATGATCAGATGTTTTGTTGATGTTTTGTTGTTCGATATTGTTGTACGATTTGATATCGATACGTTTTTACGATCGAAAGCGATGCGAACCTCGAAATGTGATGGTAGCCCTGCATGACGACCACGAGACAAACGAATTTGGAATTTTTCACTTTCTACAGGCAGTCGACAATTGTTGCGCATTTCACTCGCTACTTTTGCCTTGTACGATTTAACGAATTCGATTTAGACGAAGGTCTGTGACCGAAATATCATCAATTCATCAATAAATATTCATTTTCATTCATTTGGTCATTTTCCGAGGAGAAGGTCATATATTCTAATGATACTTCCTACATTTATCATGCTCCTCGCAGCAGCTCTCAACGATATACCGGGTGGCCCAGAAAAAAACGTTCCCAACTTTAAATCAATATTTCTCAGAAAGTGATAACGATACAACATTGAAACTTCTAATAGTCAATGCGGCACACATTTTCAGTAAATGGTGTGATTTTTATGTTATTCGGTCAATTACTTTTTAAACGGTTCGTGTTTCTAGCATGCCATGTAAAAATCACGTTTTTGCTCTGATGTTTACCAAAAATGTGAGTGAACGGGCCACTTCCATCTCGCCACCACGGCCTACAGCCATGACTGCTACTGGCAACTAGTCTCATTGGTGGTTCAGGCCTCAGGGTTACACATTCCCTCTAGCTTTTTTCCTTATTCGGTCGATTTACTATCATCATCATCATCATCACGTTTATTAAGAAACAAAAGAATACACAAAATCAAGATAAGTAAGAACTGGTGCAAAAGCACTCGAAAGTGCTTAATTCGAGGCACCAGCTCTGTTAAAGAACATACAAGCAAATAAACACATACACACATATACAAGAACTTAAAATGGATTCAAACAAACTAAATCGCCGGTCGCCGCCACCAAGCCGAACGCGTCGCGCATTACAGGTTGTCCAGAGAGCCCCGTTGCCGACGCCACCCCACCGAGACACGCCCATCCCGCCTCGTAATTAAGTAGTCAGAGTGTTGGGATTGTAAAGCGCCCAGAATTAAGTAAGAACGTTTGGAAGTGTTGAGCCACCGCCCGGCCGTCGCCACTATTTAGGTTGGTGCCATGAAGAAGGATTTCCAATTTTTTATTAGTTTGGTATTCATGAAAGTTAGTATGGAGTGTTTGCGATACTTTTTGGTAAAGGATGCGTCTTTGAGGTAAAAACAATGGACATGCTGTGATGAAATGACGAACGCTTTCTATGCTGTGACCACAAGGGCATGCCGGAGAATCTTGTTTTTGAATGTTAAATTGTTGTGAATTTAAATCGGACATTCCATTTCTTAGTCGCGAATGTAGGATGTTGCCTGTCTTTGACCCAAACGAGTAGTATTTTGGTGGCTGATCTATTTGATCTTCTATTTGATCTTGATCTACTATTTGATCTTCTTGAAGGGAGGGTGATCAACAATAACCCATGCACCGTGCCACTCCTTCGCCTTGAAACAGAACTTGTGTTGAAACGAATGGCATCCATTAACACAACTTTGGCTTAGTATTTGAATATGTAGCACATAAGTGTGACAAAAAATATAAAATAGCAACACACGTGCTGGTATCACTCAAGCCGTTCTATTTTTTTTGTATTTTTTCTAACATTGTACGTCTAAGCCAATCATTACTTCCGTTCAACAACGGCAAAAAAAAAAACAAAAACGTCTTACTTCATTCAACATAAGATTGCTGGCTTGAAAATGATGGTACAGTGTTATAATTTGGCATACCAATGCGCAAAGAAGTGACGCAAGCTCGATGAAAATTTTGGCTCGTTATTTGCACTCGAATTTGAGATATAGGCCTCCAAAGTTCGGAACGTTTTTTTTTGGGCCACCCGGTATAAAAGATACTGATGCTGGTCAGTTCGACCGTACACAAATAAGGCCTCATATGTATCATCAGCTTGAGAAGTTCGGACCGGTCACAGATCGGCAGACAAGGGTGGCGCCACAGGGGATGGGACGGAGGGATTTCCTCTCCCAGTTCACGGGGTAGAGGGCTATCCCCTCCGGTTTTGTTTATTGCTATCGGCCTCATGCCTCTATGTGCTTTTTTCATTCAAATACATAATAGGAAACTTCGTGAAATCAAAAATTCCTATACACCGACAAGCAACTTCGCCTGAATATATGACTACTATGATTAGCAGCGCTGGCGCATCAGAAAACTTGTGGCATATTCATAGTCGTTAATAGTTTTTGTTGTTCTTTTTTCGAGGGGGGCGGGGTAGGCTCTTTCCGTCTAGCGAGACCATTTCAGAGCCGGTAGGATGATATGAAATAGGGAGAGACATTGGTCTGGGCGGGCATCACGGTGACTCGTCGGGGCTGAGCCCATCACGAGGAACGGCCAACCAGCCCCCTGACACTCACCGCTGACCGCACCCGGCCACGGGCGTGATCCTAGGGGAGCTACCCGCATGTGGGATAAAGATGCCCGTCTAGTCCGGAACAGGGGGTGGAGGCCTGGAGGAGAAGGACAGGACTATCCCGAGGATGGAAATGACGGAACGGGCCGTTGAATGATTGCAGAAATGCAGACGAGCAGCAGAACTAGCGAGAACGAGTGTCCGCATTAGCGGGTTATCGCATCCACATCTGTGACTTTACCCGCCTCATGAGACTGGCCAGCAGCCAGGGACCTTAGTTATCCCAGGAAACTGGTCAGTCGTCCCTCAATTGCAGCAGGAGACTGGTCTTTGACCTCACTTGTCCCAGAGGACTGGTCCATGACCTTACCTGTCTCGGTAGGTAGGATTCCGGAGCCCCATTGTGTCCCCTCCGGCCTCCTCGATTTTAGGACTAAAGTACGTATCGCTTAAGTACGTAGGACAAAAGTACGTATGCAAATGTTCGTACGCAAATATACGTAGGCGATAAAGTTCGTATGCCAAAAGTACGTACGCAAATGCTCGTACGCAAAAGTACGTATGCAAAAGTACGTAGTGCATAAAGTACGTATGTCAAAAGTACGTACGCAAATGTTCGTACGCAAAAGTACGTATGAAAAAGTACGTAGTGCATAAAGTACGTATGCCAAAAGTACGTACGCAAATGTTCGTACGCAAAAGTACGCATGCAAAAGCACGTAGTGTAAAATGTACGTATGACAAAAGTACGTACGCAAATGTTCGTACGCAAAAGTTCGTATGCAAAAGTGCGTAGTGTATAAAGTACGTATGCCAAAAGTACGTACGCAAATGTTCGTACGCAAAAGTACGTATACAAAAGTGCGTAGTGTATAAAGTACGTATGCCAAAAGTACGTACGCAAATGTTCGTACGCAAAAGTTCGTATGCAAAAGTACGTAGTGTAAAAAGTACGTATGCCAAAAGTACGTACGGTTCGTATGCCAAAGTTATACGTAGTGTATAAAGTACGTAAGCTAGAAGTAGGGTATAGTAGTTGTAGATGGCACAGCCGCCACTGTAGCAGCCACCACGTGGCTGAATAGCGCGGAGCGCCGAAAGACGAGCCGTTGACGAAGGACCTTTATTGCCCTTGTTACTGTGGGAGGCGCACGCACACACAGGGGTACACAGGTCAGTACCAAATCTCCCATCAGTAACCACAGTCCACACTGAATTCCGTCCGAAACAGTCGACCTTTTGATAAACTGTACATATTACGTTACAGCGTTCTTAAACTCAACATATAGACAATGGCAGAACATAATAAACACTAGCTCCTACCGGCTGTTCCTCGTCTCCGCTGTACGTGCCACTCGTCAACAGCGGCACCGCCGCACCCTGGGCCGTCAGGGGCCGGCCACTCAAACGCCCCGGCCACGAGACCGCTCTCGGCTCCAGCCACGGGGGAAAGCGCACAGCTATCGACTGGCCTACACGTCCCCGGGCCAACCGGAGCGAGCCGAGCACCTACGAAAATTGAAACATTTTTAAATGGCGCACTTGAGGCACAAGAATATACGATATCAAAGAAATAAGCATAGAAAGCTAATTAAAGCATATACGAATTTACTGGTTTACACTGAAATAAATTACATTCAACATTGAAGTGCTCCCAAATCCTATATAATCAAACTTACTCATCAGCGTCGCGCTGGGACACACGCATCCACCCCTCATGAAGGTCGGGCGGGAAAAGAGCGCACACGCAGCTCGAAAACTGCGCCACAGCTCGGCCAGGTCACGTGACCTGCCAGCGTGTCACTCAAAAACTCGCGTCGCATCTCTTACATCGACGTGTCAACTAAACTAACCATAATCAAGCCATATTTTTTATATAAGAAATATAATCACACATGAAATACCGCCTCCGAACCAAATATTACCGAAACGCGCCCCTCGACGATAAGAGATGCAAGTTTTATAGTAACAAACCACTCTGATCGGACAATCGAATCTCCGTCACTCAATACCGCGAGTATAATAGTGCACCTAACTTATCACTGGTGGCAAGGTTTGAAAAAGGATAGGAAAAAAGGTTAACAAGTGAAACGGATAACTGGGTTGCGGGACCCCCGCCACTCGCACCTCACTCAGGACCCGATAACAGCGACACCTACAACCCGACACGGGCGCCGTCTACAGTAGTGAATGTTGAGCCACTTTTTCTTTATTGCTGCTCTGTTGCCATACTACAGGGAACTCATGATAAATTCATATACCAAATAATACAGCTTTGTCCATTTCGCCCATTTACTCATCGAGAAATTTTGCTATGCCTTGTAACAAATGCTCATTAAATAAAGAATAAGAAAGGTATTACACATTGATCAACTTAACCCAAGGGTGGGGTACGTACCTACTTAATACCCTACTTACAATTGCTATACGTACTTTTGTCCGTGACGTACTTTTGTCCACAGGCGTAGGGTAGACCAGGGCAAGTCGCCCCGCCGAGGTAAAACGCCTCACCGATGTTACTCGGAACTGGCAGGGTTCTGGGGAAAGATCCTCTCTTCTGTTACCCGGCCGGGCCCGGGGGTAATTCCAACCACCGCAGCCCGGGGAGGGGCGTTTTTCGCCCCCTGTCTAACTCCGTAAATAAGGGAGCTACGTAAACAAAAGAGATACTAAACGAAAGTTCCTTATGAGACGATTCTAAAGCACCCAAAATTTTTGACCTCAGGTCAATTTTCAAGGTCAGAGGTCAAGGTCAAAGGCAAAAACCGGCACATTCTGTGAGTAATCTCAAAGTGAGCGTTCTAGAGGACGGCAGGATGCATAAAACCGGCAAAATTGGGTTTCAAACGAAAGAAGAGAATCATCTGAGAATTCCGAAAATGTGCTCAACATCAAAGGTCAAGGTCAAGGTCATGCTCAAAATTGACCTCAAACTTTGCACTTTTTCGTACATCTTGCGTGTCAACTTCAAAGATGTTTTGAAATGTTTTGAGGCTTATCAGGTCCCTATTTGTGGTTCATCTTACGATACAAGGCTGCTCAAAGGTCAAGGTCACAGAAGAGAGTCCTTGCTAGAGGCTATTTCACTGATTCAAGTTAGTAATAATAAATAAGACAATTTTGCCATCCGGAGGCTCTAAATATAGGCTTCGAGGAAAATAGATGCCAGATACGTGATCAGCGGGTAGGAATCCATCATACACGATTTTTGGTGTGTCAAGGTCAACCAAAGGTCATTCGAGGTCACATGAGGTCAACATAAAACTTGTCCTTTTCCAAACAAAATATATATCATTCGACGCGGCTTGACAAGGCAAATGCGATGGTACCACTGCCGTAGCTCTAGGACCATTTTTGTCGAAGTTATTTGCGAAAAACTAAAACCACAGCTCGGGGTCGTTGACCTGACCTCTGACCTCAGGTCACTAAAACTATTTTTGTATTTTTTTCTAGGTCAAACGCTACACAACCGTGCTCGTAATTTGTCTTTATCTCTAAAACTCTATTTTTAGCAGCTATTTGAAGTTCGCGTCTGTGACACCGAAGTTTGCCGTGCAGGGGTCTAGAAAAATCGACTTTGTGACGTCATCAATAGGGCTAGGTCCAAATTTTTTACTTCAGAAGATGTCAAATTGATGGGAGAAACGGTACTGAAAGTTTCGCTTTCCTATCCCTATAAACGTTCGGGAGCTATCGCAAATATTCGCCAGGGGGGGGGCGAAAATCGCCCCCCCGGGCCCGCGAGGGTTAATCTAGTGTATGGGGCTTCTTGCCTCAGGCCGTGGGGCGTTTTGCCCTGGGGTTGGGGCAAAATGCCCCATTTGCAGTTGCTTCACAAAGCACTTACTAGCTGGGAGTCCGACCAAAGTGAATGAATTTGAGGGGTGGAATTTAAAGTAAAATGTCCAAAGAACACACTGAGCATAAATTTGGCCTTCCAGGTCGTGTGAGACAAAAGTAGGTACCTATGTAGCAAAATAAATTATCTGGGGCGTCTTGCCCAAGGCTACCCTACTTTATACTCTACGTACATTTGCTATACGTAGGCTTTTGTACCTACGTGACGTACTTTTTTGTCCATACGTACTTTATACTGTACGTACTTCTGCGATACGTACTTTTGTCCGTGACGTACTTTTGTCCATACGTACTTTTTACCCAACGTACATTAGCTATACGTACTTTTGTCCGTGACGTACTTTTGTCCATACGTACTTTATACCCTACGTACTTCGGCGATACGTACTTTTGTCCCTGACGTACTTTTGTCCATACGTACTTTATATAGTACGTACTTCTGCGATACGTACTTTTGTCCCTGACGTACTTTTGTCCATACGTACTTTATGCTGTACGTACTTCTGCGATACGTACTTTTGTCCTTGACGTACTTTTGTCCATACGTACTTTATATTGTACGTACTTCTGCGATACGTACTTTTGTCCCTGACGTACTTTTGTCCATACGTACTTTATACTGTACGTACTTCTGCGATACGTACTCTAATCCTACGTACTTTTGCTTACGTACTTTTGTCCTACGTACTTTAGCGATACGTACTTTTGTCCGTAACCCGGCCTCAGACCAGGCTCGGACCTCCCGTCACCTCGACTCCGCCGGCAACTGACACCGATACCGACCATCAGTGGTGCTGACACTGAACACGACACCAAACAGCTGACACTGATACTGACACCAACCGTAGGCCGTTTGGACGACAGACGACATTCAGTACCTACCTTCCCCCCTGACTGCCGCTGACACTAAACGCCCTGCCGTCTGTCTTATTCCTGTCGAAAATAATAACACCCCCTGTATATACTCTAAATGCGATTGTTGTCCCCATCATTGGCGGTATCGTGTGACGGTTATTCCGTTGAATCACGTGTTAGGCTGAAAGGCACGGTCAGACTAGCCTAGTCCCCGTGAGAGAAACACCCACGGAAATGGATTGTCCGAGGGGTAACGGAATTAGATATTTCCCGCTCATAAAATCACCGTATGGACGGAAGTTGGGAAGCTTTTATAATTTCCTCATGAACAGCAGACCTGCAGAGTGCAGATGGATGAGAGATGGAAGGGTTAAAACGTAAGACATTAGGGTTCCTGCTAAAACATAGCTACATTTTATTCTAGCTATGAACAGAGACATTACGGTGCATTTATCCCCAATGCATTACTTTAATAATCAAAACTGCTTGGTCAAAACTAAGGTTAAGAAACCAGATAAGACTAGTGGATAAGCCGTAAGGACACAGCCGCTCGTATCACATGAGCATCTCGTATAAAACATCACGTAGCTTTACGAAACGATTCACACGCTCATCACGTATCAAACACGACAAGCAGGTAAGTTTACAGATAAGTAATGTCACTGCCCACGACTTGTGACGAAAACGCATCATCCATTCCCAGTTCCTCCTATCTCAGCCATAATTGCTCAATTATTCATTGCTCAACAAATGGACATGCGGCAAATAAAGAAATCTGTTTTCTCATAAACTTATCTAAAATTACGAAAACACACTCGCCACAATTTTCCAGACAAATTACATTAAATCGTGTCGCTTTACTTAGCATACAAAAACCGCACACTCTGAGTTTGCAGTCAGAAAACGTGAGAGATGTCTCTGGTATGTCTGATTCAATTTGCAGGAAGGCAGTGCTCGCAGAACAGAGCCCGTGCACCGTGGAAAATCAGACACCGCTCGTCGATCTGCGTGCTACAGGAACAGTGGCGGCGGAAGCAGGGGGGCAAGGGGGGCAGCTGCACCCTAAAGTTATGGAAAGGGGCGCCTCGAAAATCTGTAGAGGAGGCAGGAAGTTAAGAGGTGCGGCAGCCATAAAGCTGAGCAGTGCGACACCGCAACTGATAAAGGCACTTGTGACACGAAGAGGGTGGCAATGACGTGAGAAAAGTATCTTTTGATATGCTGAAGAGTGGAGGGCATCCTTATCTGAAACAAAGGCAGATGCTGCCGACCCTGTCGAATATAATCTTGCCAGGCGATAAAGGCTAGGAGGGCGCAGCCACTCGAGAAGCGCGCCATGCGGAAGAGGGGCGCCTGCATGCGAAAGAGTGTGTGGGCCTGTGTGTGGGACGAAAAAGAAACATTTATGGAGACGTCTTTGAAGGCGATAGCCTCCGAACGCCAACACGAACATATGAGGGCTTATAGCGTTGCAGGCTCCATGCGACAAAAAGGGGCGCCTGATGGCCGATATGCGAGAGGAAATTAGTTTGTGTAACATTTATCGGGGGCGGTTTGCCGTTTACAACATATGAATGTTAAGGGAGGTCCGAGATTGGGGCCTGTAAAATTGCACTGTCCGTATGGGTGGTTACACCCCTAGTGCTAGGGCGTATTTTGCGTTTTTTTTTTTTTTTTACTGGGGAGATGATTATGACCAGGAATAGCACTCTGCAAACTTCTATGGGCGCCTGTATAGGGGCGAAACTGATTTTCCAGTGCAAGGACGGCCATCGGCATTGTGGGGCGGCATTCATTCCACTGGGGCGTCTGCCAGTGTTGAAGGGCGGGATTCATTTCAATGGGGCGCCCGTTGGTGTTGATGGGCGACATGTATCACCTGGGGCGCCTATCGGAGATTGGGGCGGCATTAATTTCACTGAGGCGCCTATCGGCGTTGACGGGTGGTATTTATTCATCCGGGGCGCTTATCGGTAGTATAGGCCGGCATTCGCTTCACTGAGGTGCCTATCGGTGTTTTAAGGCGGCAGTAAATCCACGGTGTCTGGGGCGCCTACCGGCGTCGAAAGGCGACATTCATAATTCATTTCACTGGGAGGCATATTGGTGTTGATGTGTAACATTCATTCTCCTGGGGCGCCCGGCAATGAGGGGGCGGCATTTATTCCGTTCCCCTGGGATGGGCCCCTATCGGTGTGGAGGCGTCGCCGTCGTATTAGTTTGAAATGGGGGCACCCCTGGGTGGTAATAGATGCATTCATTTCGCTGGGACGCCCGGACACCTACCAGCGTTGATTGCCTGTATTCATTCATTTCGGGCTCCTATCGGTGTTGAAAGGCGGCATTTATTTCACTGGGGCGTCACAAACCTGCTACTCCCACCATAAACCTCAGCCTATTCACTTCACGTTAGCAGTAACTAGAAGTCTCTTAGTCTCGGCATAGAGTCTCGGGTATCATTGCGTCGCGTCGGAGCGATTAGAAACCGGGTTCTAACGATCGAAATTTCGCAGCTCTAACCAACTTGATATGGTGATGAGGTTGTTTCTAAACGAACATTATGAAGGTTACATTTACGCAGGGTTACTTTTACAGGAAAAGTTGAGAGGGGGAATAAAGTTCGGGGCAAAGGCGGATCCAGGGGCATCTGAAAGGGGGGTGGGCGGCAATACCATTAGGTTTTTCGTTAGGATGGAGCCCGCAGAACCTTACCTACCCCCAAATCCTATTCTTTCCTCGGGTTTCAGCCACTTTATTTTGGAAGGTTGCCAAAAAATAATTTTGCTAAAAAATATACGCACCTACCTTGGCTGTAAGGGGCGGGGGAGGTCCCAACTTGACTGCGCCCTTGCAAATGCCAATCAGTAGTATCAACCTATCAGTGGTATCAATAACTAGTAGGTATACCCCGGCCAAACATTAAGTAACGCCTTTCTAAAGAGAGAGGTTAATCCGCGCCCTGATTGGAGGTCATTTTGGCCCCCATGTGGGTTTTCTTGAAAAGCGAAAAACGGCGGCGCGCAGCGCCGCCAAATTTTTAGTACCTTACCGGGCATCAATTTGAAACCTTCGCACAAAATTTCAAGTCTTAGGTCACCTTAGGTCAGGAGTAATTGATGTCAAACTGTTCGAGCAAAAATGAGCAAAAAACATGAAATTCTTAAACGCTCACAAAAGCTACAGTTAACGAGCAATTCCAAAGTTCTTTGTGTGGTCGTGTATGTAGAGAAACGACGGCGCTACAAAACTGCAACCTCTACAACTACAAGGTGGGCAGTGATATCCGAACAAAAACTAATGAAGCACAAAACTTGAATTATTACTATTAGTATTAGTGAGCAGTGAAAGTTCCATTGGGAAAGCCGGCTGTGATGAGGTACATTTTTTTTTGCGCCCTGCTCTGCATGCAAAGCAGATGAACGTGAATGCTGCATTAAGAGAAAAGTCATTTATTACTCAAAGCTTTAATGCCTATGGGACAAAAATAACGTTGTTTTTCCTTCAATGATTCCGGTTTGGAGGATGGTTAAACACGGCCATTGTCATATTGGGACAAAAATTTTTACATGTCTGGCCTTGGCGTCGATGAAAAAGTGAAAATAATCGTGAATAAATGGGTCGTTTCTGAGAAAGAACACAGAATATAAAAGGGGGTCCAAAAGGGGGTCACCTTCTTTTTGCGTCAAAGGAGGGGCCATGGCCCATTGCCCCCCTCCCCCTGTATCCACCCTTGGTTCGGAGAGGTAATCCCGTCCCCCGCCGGTTTCTACGCCGACGCCTGTACCGATATGTCAGTGATTGCGAAAAGACGGAAGAGACAAGACAAGAGACGGTCCCACCGACTATCCGATCGGTATCGGGTCAAATCTGGAGTTCCTGCTGCACTGAACGTAAAATGGTTGGATGGAACCGAAAATTGAAAATTAATAATTATCTTAACGCCAGCAACGTTGATTGATGACGAGAATCTGATTAACGATGGCTATAGAATCTGAATAGCGAATTGATTGAAAATGGGCTCCAAAATAAATTTGAAAGGGGGAAATTCCCCTTTCCCTCCCTAGCCGTTCAGACACGATTTGAAAGGGGGAGCGGAATTTTCGAAGGGGGGAAATTCCCCTCTTCCCCCCCTTTAAAAGTAACCCTGCATTTACGCTATGGAATGTACCTAACTATTTCTCGTTACATAAAAACTGTAATTCTGAACGTGTTAGCAGGTACAACACATTGTCAAACGTCTCTTCACTGTTTGTGTTACTACAACCTTGTATATGGTAAGGGGCGCCCAGCGGGGAGGGGCGCTTCAATATCGTTTGCACCCCTATCCTAGAATACCTTCCGCCGCCACTGTACAGGAAATGTCTCAACGGACCACCAGATGTTGCGGGTGTTCCCGAGAGCGAAATGTAGCCGGCGCGCGAGTGCCTCATTTAAGCTAAAATATATCTCGTGTGATTGACAGATGTAGGGAGCTTGGCAACCTGGTGATAGAAGAGTGATTCCCAAAAAGCGTTAATTTATTTCAGATGTGTGTGTGGCTGGCCCCGATGGTAATCGACCAAAAACTATGACACAAATGACCACCAGTTTCACAAATGACGACCAGTTATCCATTTACTGGAAATAGCGAAACGGTACCTCCATTTCGTCGACCTTGACTTTCATTACATATCTCCATGGTAACTGGTTCAGTTCAACACCATTCTATTGAGCGTAATTAAGTAGGTATGCGTCAGAATTACCAAACCGACAATCGACGAACGAAGGAGCCTATTGCAGGTCAAATGTCTCACAAAGTCCGAAACGGGTGGCACCGACAGAGGAAAACCAGCTAGCTCAGGCCCGCCGAACAGTGACGGAAATATCCCGCCGGCCGCGCCCCCCGCCCCACCCACTGAATAATGTACCAAACGGGTCCATTGTACACGTGACCAACGCATACTTTGTGACCCCCTCCCCGTCAGATGGAGGGGGGGGGGTGAGTTTACCAGACACAGGATACGGTCAGGGGAGGGGGGGGGGGTGCACGGAGCGGGCAGGGGGCAACGGCCGAGAGACTCGGCGGGGGGACAAGGGAGGGGGAGGGATTCGGGAGAGGGGGCACCGAGGGGGAGGGGGCGAGGGGACAGGTGACGCCGTGACTCGTCGAGTGGGAAAACGTGCAGGCTCGGCTCGGTCTTGTTCTGTCGACAGTATGGTCAGATAGTGTCGGTACAGTTGCCAGATAACGACCAGGTAGAGTCGGAGCTCACGCTTGGTTGCCAGTTCTGTCATGCCGGCGGTATTAGCTGAGCTGGGGCTTGGGACAAAGCACAGAAGCATGATTCAGTTATGAGGCTAAAGGCCGCCGTCCACTGTGCGGAACGCGTGCGGTCCGTACGGAATTTAACACAGAACCCTATGGGCGCATCCGGTGTGCGCTCCGTCCGGACCGCATCCGAACGGCAATCAGCTGTTGATTTTCCGTCAGCTCTCCGCATGCGTTTCGGATGCGGTTGCTACGGAGACGGAAGAGTGATGTCCGACGCGTTGAACTTTCCTGCGGAAAACGCATCCGGAACGTCCGGAACAGACGTGGTTTGGGGCCGTATCGGAGGCAAACATTGTGAATTGTACGAAGAATTGGAACTCGATCATCATGAAGTAAGTAAAAATTATTTCCTTAGAATGGCAAGAGTATTCGCTGCTGGTTACTTGCAATATTTTATTTGGTAATAAGTGATAGGAAACATTTATTAGCTCTCCGCATCCGGACCGCATCCGGACCGGATGCGGCCAGCGTGCGGCGACATTCCGGACGGACTCCGGACGGAATTCCGTCGCAGTGGACGGCGGCTTTAAGTCAGATAGATTTAAAACGGAAGTATTTGAAGCTATGGTTTTCATTCTGGGTACGGATTTAGCATAGACCAGAGGCTATGCAATGCTCATTTTAAATGGAGTGTTAACTCGATGAACTAAAACGTAAACGTTTCGTCTAAATTATGATAAAGATTACGAAACTGCTTCGACATGAATGTGATGGAAACTGGAAATTCCACAATAGCATCTCTATTCTGCACAACCAAGGCGGACCAATTTGACCATGACTTACACCTATAAAGCCCTATTGGATATGTACCTACCTAAAACAAGCCTGATAAAGTGGAACAAACGTACAACGTATGCCGCTCACTTGCTTTGCGACTTGATGTCGCATCACCTCGAAAGCGAGGGCTATCATGCACAAACCAGAAATGAGTTGTTTCGCTTTATCCCAGCTAAAGTGTGTTTTACACGCTGTAATCCGGTCACTATACTGGCCGGTAGGTGCGGCACATCCCTACCGGAGTTGTGTTCTCACAAAACCGGTTTGTAAAACCACCGAGCTCCCGTCGAGGTCCGGTTTTCATCTCCGATTCATTGCTAAGTATGGGTTAGCCCAGATATATCCGGAGCTGCAATATGTCTTCAAACCGGCTTGTACAGAAGACATCAGTGACTGGCGCTAAAGAAATGACGGTGCGTGGCTGAGCTTTGAATTATACTTCCGGAAATGCGGCTAGGCCTTCCGATTCGTGCTGATTGATTTAGGCATTATGATCAGAAATGGTTGAATCCCACTAAGAGTTCAAGCGAAATGGTCCTTACGAATATTTGCATTACACATCTATGAGGCCATAACTTCGTAAAAATCGTTAACAATCAGTCTGTGTTCGCTTTCTCTCTTTTTGGCATGACTCGGGTGTATCGTAACTGCGATATTTCCTAGAAAACCCAACAAACAAGGCAGTGAGATAAATCGTGACGCAAATCATATTTCTCCAAACTTCGTTTCACTATGCTATAGCCCCACCGCAAAAACACTTCAATACACATGCCTCATCTGCGGTATAGCCTAGTTACCTAACCACAACCACACTCATCCGGTCTTAGTTTTGACGTTCCTCGCGTGAGGATGTCCGCTTTGCGGAATAACGAGCATCCCTGCAAATTATCGACCGAATTGCATCACGCACACACTCAGACAAAAAAATGTCGCGCTCGGTTTTACGAAATACTCGATGCCACCTGCCCTGAGCGACCAGCTGAAATCCGATTTCAGATATCCGTTAGGCAACTGTCGGCGCTACATGCCTCGGTGCCGGCGCCACTGCACGTCTTTGCAGAGCCGGAAAATGTGTCAGAGTCTATATAAAGCCGACCATGGCCGGCGCCAGCCTCCCAGAAACAGGGCCGGAGCCGCGGCGGTCGGGGGCCGCCGCCAGCGCTGCAGAGCACCTGGTGAGGGCGCAGAAACTGTGTGAAAAGGTGCGGAAAAGGTGCAAAAGTCGAGTGTAACTGAACGGCAGTGAGTGTAACTCTGTACAAACAATGTGCAACTAAGCACCATTTTACATCTCAGACGGGTGTAATTACGCTACAACCTGGCGTAACTGTGCCCCGATCGAGTGTAACAAGGCGTAAAACGGGTGTAACAATCGAGTGTAAACTGCCTTCAGCGGAGTGCATCAAAAGACAACGGACATGGCAGCCGTGGCGACTTTTGTGACAGTGGTGATGCTTCTCCTGCTCGGGCTTGTCCACAGCGTCCACAGCCGGTCTCCAACGGTGGACAACAGTGGAAGGTGGACTGTGGTGAACAGCTCGGTGGATACAGTGCCAGAGGGGGTCTCACGAGTGTCGCGAGTGCCCGCCGGAGTGTCGGATTCCGAGTGGAGAGGAGTGACCGGAGGAGTGTTCGGAGTGTTACAGAGAGTATCGAGAGTGCTGCCTAGCGATGTGAGGTCTAGCGGAGCACTCACTGGCGTAATGCGTCGAATGTTCGATCGAGAGACACGTGGAGTGCCGGCAGGAGTGCCCGACGTGAGTGACCAGAGATCAGTCGGAGTGCCGAGGTCCTCAGTAGCTGACCTGACCTCCCAAGGCGCGACATCATCTGGAAATGTCCCATCAGCGCCGAGAGCATCTCTTTTAGCACCATCTCTGTCTCAACAGAGATGGAGACCGATCATCCCTCCAGGAACTCGCGACCTGGATGTAACATCACGAGAAGTCGCATCCAATGGCCCTGGGCTGGTCTCAGCAGAAACATCACACAAAGACACCTCGAAGAGCACACAAACATCAGAAGAAGTCCACGATCCTGACAGCGACATGAGTGACGTCGATGACATCGACGCTCCAGAAGAAGACGTCGAAATCCTCGACACCACGCCGATGACTTCCACCACAATGGCGAGGATTCAAAAGGCCCTCATCTACGCCTCTTCTCATGGTGATCAGGGTACCCCTTCAGACGTCATCAGTTCCCTGAATGACATCATATCCAGTGGACACTCCAAGTCCTCCATCGTCCCCGGTCCCACACCTTTTCCAGTATACGACCGTCGCTTTACCGGCAGTCGAGCGCTCTTTCCACAAAGAAGACGCCGTCCAACGAGACTCCGCCTCTGGCCAAACGGTGTCATTCCCTACAGCATATCCTCCAACTACAGCTCCTCGGAGCGGGAGCTCATCGACAGGGTCTTCCGGCTCTTCGAAACCGTCACCTGCCTTCGCTTGGTGCCTCGAACTAGCGAGAAGGACTACGTGCGTATCACTCCCACCGGTCGATGTAGTGGAGAAGTGGGACGCCGCGGAGGACGCCAGAGGATCAGCCTGCCACACTGGTGTCTCAGTTTCGGACACGGCGCACACGAGCTGATGCACACAGCAGGGTTCTGGCACGAACATCAGAGACCGGACCGGGATCAGTTCGTCAGGGTGCTGTGGGACAACATCAAGCCACGACATCGTCGGGCCGACTACGGCCGGAGGCTCTGGGAGGAGCTCGGCGAGGGCAGCTGGCTGGGTCCGTACGACTTCCGCTCGATCCTGCATTACTCGGGACGCGGATCGGCTGTGGATAGCACCAAACCCACCATGGTGGCCAGACAGGGTGGTGTCAAGCTGGGAGGCAACGGCAACCTCACCGACATCGACATCTGGAAGATAAACACGCAGTACCACTGCTGGCAGCGTCCAGTGGCCAACTCTTTGTATGAGTTTGGTGACAATCAGCTAGGAGGACGGCAAGGCAGGCGGTTCGGCAGGCTTGTAGCGAAAGAGGGAAGCACGAGAAATAGTCCGAAGGCATCCTCAGAGCAAGGAGAAAATAATACAAAGGTCTTGCAGACACAAGGCTCAGCAACGTTCACGAGCAAGACAAAGTCCACAGAAGAGGTGCTGGATGCCATCAAGGAGTTGGTTGAATACAGGAACAGGAAAACACCAACTGCTAAAGAGCAGATCCTTGCCGATAATTCAGCTTCAAACGTCAAAGGAGGCGAAGCGAGCACAATTCCTAGTTCGATAGCCCGACACGTTAAACCAGAGCCCAGCAAAGTGGATGTGATAGCTTCAATATTGCAAAGCAAGTCTATTCATTCATCAAACTATCACGTACCAGACACCTCAGAAAACAGAAAGAGTGAAGACACAGGTAAAAACGGGGAAGCCTCGGTAAGACTAGAAGATCAGCATTTCACATCTGATCTGGAGGGCGCACAACACACATCTCAAAGTGATGATCGAGAAACAACCGGGTCTACGGCACCTTTCACTGGGCCATCACACCACCAACGAGATGAATTCACAGCGCAAGGATCTTCCAGTAGGACGGAACCATCACACTTAGACCTACCTTCAGAAGCAAAACATGTCTCTGTGTTTGGAAATGAGGAAGTTACAGATTCATCCCAACTAAAGGTTTCCAGAGGGCATCATCCACACCAGGTCACGTCAGTAACGGAGAGTCAGATCCGTGCGACACCTCCACCCACCCCTCTGACGCGTCTCAGAGTAGTCGTCAAGCTGAAGGACCTGCTGAAACCCACGGCGATCTCACCAACAAGTACAACATCCCCTACGAGAACTGAAGCTACAGCATCTCCTAGCGGCAGGCAGCGTGCCTTCGACAGGGTGGTAATTTCGCTCGCCGATCTACAGAAGCTCAGGGCCAGCAGACAACAAGATCCGGGAAGGATTCTTCAGCAACATCAGCAACAGCTAACTGAGCCACAGGCTCAACAGAACCAAAGATCAGTCGTGAGTTATCAACTACCTCCATTGCCACAGCGTGAAAACAATAAGGCTCGGGCGAGCCCCGGAAACTTCCAGAGAGCTCAAAGAAAGCTTCCGGATAACATTCAGTACAATCAACCAGCCTCTTCATCATCCAGCTCCAGTACTAACAAGAACAACCCGTTCGGTCACATCGGAGGATTCAGTATCGGAGATCGCTGGTTCTTTTCTAGATCTCCAACCAGTCAACAGACTGATGACGTCACTACTGAGAGAAACGTCGGCAGAGATGACAATCCTTTCAGACACATAGGAGGATTCAAAGTCGGGAATGAATGGCATTTCGTTAGGAATCGTCGTCGAACAAAGCGAAGTTTGTTGCAAAGGAGGCAAAAACTGTAATTTCGTTCGACAAATAGACAAATTCCTAACTACCGCTCAGAGTTAAATATGACGCAACATATCATTCATTGTTCGAAGTACGTGTCGAAGCGAAAGGAGGGAAAGTGAGTGTAAACTACACAAGGACAAAGGAACACGAAAGGAGGAGTTGGAGGCGTGGAACAAGTTCAACGTTGACAGCGGGAATGTGGGTTGAAAGCTGATAGGTATTGTATCCTTGAGTGAGACACGCTCATTGAACTAGGTCGCGTTACAATGTGGTATGTGTGTTGTGTAAGGTAGCCAGGCGGCAAAAGATCCCATTTGATGTAAGGGATTCTCTGTGCCAATGAAATTGCCGGATCTCGATTTTGCTGATGATGAATGCACGTAAATATTCGACCAGTGGTTACTGCCAGCAATGCAAGTTGTGGATGCTCAGCCTGAAGTCATGATGAATCAAGCACTGCCATGCCAAAAAGTGTTTCGCGGCACGAAATTCACATTCCCGAATTTCGCGCTGTGATGCAGGACGATCTATTTCACCGGCTCTCACACAATGAAGCCACCTGGCTATGACAAGACACGTGTATGTCAGCTCAAAACACGGCCACTTCCTTTGTTTTACTTCATGCCCAACAGCGACCTAGAGTGACAAGATCTTTAAAAACATGTGTCTGCCGTTATTTAGTTCGAGTTTGGTCCCTGACTCATGCAGAAACACGAAGAAATGTATGTTTACGCTAGAGATGCTATATATGTTATCGCGTGCCATATTGTTCGAAATATTACGGTGCTGTCGAGGACTTTATTGCATGGGTCACAATGTTTGTTGCAATGAGCTTGTTAGATAATGCAGCTGCCTGAGTGCTAATGTGATGTAAGCCACAAAAGGCGTGTAATAGATCAGCTTCCTGGCTGAAACAATGGCGTTACAAGCGTCAAACGCATCGAGCAAGAATTGTCCCAGTCTTTACCACAATGTGATTCAATTAAATCTGCCATTGTTGAAATTTTCACGTAGTATGCTTAAAAAACTGTTGTTGAGCTGGCACGATTACGTGCAGAAATGCCGCACGATCACGAGCATGAACTGGCTTATTTAGGCATTACGTAAACGTTCATTAGGAACTTGAGCAAAAGGTGGGAGTCGCCACGTATGTACCTAACGAACACTTGTTCATTGTCGCCTACGCTGGTACACGCTGTCAGCATTCGAAAAACAGCTGGTTTGGTGTGCATAGGTATGATCATTTTTGGCATCCTAATTCAGAGCAAGCTTATGAAATGTGCCTGTTACAAAAGTAGCCTTGCCTGGTGATGACTTCCGTCCGTATAATTGGAAACGGAACATTGAATTACAACGCAAATCGTTGATAGGAAATAACAATATAAATGTGAATATACGATATATAAATGAAATATTACTGTCGCAGTGCTTTCATATTACCTTGCCGAATACACTGCATGAGCTCAATACGGTCGTTTTAAATCCACTTTTCACCATACCATATAAGGCAGTCGTGTGAAACAGCAAAACACCGTGAACCCTGACAAACGTTTCACTGAAAGGAAGAGGGAAGTGAGCTGTGAACACGCTCCTGGTCCTTAAAACTCCCACCATAAATAACTGATAAGTTTAGTAAACAGCTATGTTACCATGGGTGGAGAACCTGCCCCGGCCACCCCGGCCGTGGCCGGGGTAACTTTCAGCCTACCCCGGCGCGGCCGGGGTAACTTTTCTACTCTTGTAAATCCTAAAAGCTGTCTCCATACGAGAAAAGAAAACTCACGCTCTTCGAATGTTGACTTCCATGGGCGTAATATTGCAAATCAGGTAGGTATTTACCATTTACTTAACTTGCCATAATCTCCAACCCTAAGACCCGCGTGTGGTCGCCAATGCCAAGATTGCTCTCAAATCCTGTTCAGTTTCGAAATTTTGGCGCGCCTTCGGCGCACTTTTTCAAAACTACTGCTTGACCTCATTGCCTTAAACTGACCTGCCACCAACCGCAACCACACCCGTTTAACCGCAGGTTGTTTGAGCAAGCACCTTTGTAAACGCAGCAAAAACGCCCGCCGCCAAACGAGAGGATGAGCCTTGCACGTGCAGACCGGAGTCGGTGTGTTACAAACTGACGTGCACGGCACCCTACTCGCTGATCTATAGCGGTGTGCCAAATTTGAGTGTAATCGGCTCGGCCATTTTCGAGATCTGGAAGCGTCACCCTGCACGTGCGCACGTGCAAGCTGTGTCCAATTGCATTGTGCATGGGACCCTATTCGCCGGTCCCTAGCGGTGTACCAAATTCGAGCTCAATCGGCCCAGCCGTTTTCAAGATCTTGAAACGACCCCTCCACGTGCGCACGTGCAGTTGCATCTCAACCGTGACACATGGAAATACATACTAACTGACTTGTGCACGGCACCCTACTGATCGATCTCTAGATGTTTGCCGAATTTGAGTGCAATCGGTCCAGCCGTTCTTGAAATCTGGAAGCGTCACCCTGCACGTGCGCACGTGCAAGATGGGTCCAAACTGACTTGCGCACGGCACCCTACTAATCGGTCTCTAGCGGTGTACCAAATTTGAACTCAATCGGCCCGGCCGTTCTCGAGATCTGGAAGCGTCACCCTGCACGTGCGCACGTGCAGTTGCACCCCAATCGTGGCACATGGAAATACATACTAAATGACTGCAACCTACTGATCGGTATCAAGCGTTATGCCAAATTTGAACACAATCGGTCCAGCCGTTCTCGAGATCTGGAAGCGTCACCCTGCACGTGCGCACGTGCAGTTGCACCCCTACCAAGACACATGGAAATGCATCGCCTGGAAAGTGTCTACCTCCATGCCAAGTTTTAGCGCAATCGGCCCAGTAATTACCGCGAGCTATTGCGCTTATTACAAAACAGGCACCTCTTGGCTTTGCACGTGGAACGTGCGTTAGGGGTCACCCATATGCATCGAGAGTAGCACACTATGTGAAAGAAGGGAAAAAGCTACCCCACACAAAAAAACCGCACGTGTATCAGCCCAGTGGTTGCCGAGATATAAGTCGTACAAAAACGTCCCCACGGCGGCCGGCCGCTATTTAGCAGTAAAATCGTGTCGCATCCTTCTATTAGAGGTATCCCCGTCACCTGTTCGTATACTGTCTGAGCAAAGGCCATACGTTACGGTCCAAACTCCATAGTGAGGCGGACATACGAATTTACGAGAGTTTAGCGACGAAATGATTCACTTAATTGTTAAGTAATGGGTACCATTAGGTAGACCATAAATTTTATCTAGCATCTCACCGTAGATGCAGTAAAAAGTGCTTTACTTTTCAATGTATGTAAAGACTTGCTCAGCTCAATCAGTTCACTCTGTATTGGCTCAAGCCGTATCATGCGAACGCAATACAAACTAGAGCACCGACAGCGCAGCGCTCCCCAACTCACTGCTCGCCCAGTCCACCCGGGCCGCCGCCACGACGGCCCCCCCCCCCCCGCAAGTAGGCATCCCGCACTGCACCGACAGCCGCGGGCGACCAGCTGACCGGCCAGCTGACCGGCCAGCAGCCGGCGGGCGGCAAGCCACGGATGGCCGACCCGCCGGCGCGGCGAGGGAGGGGAGGGACGCAGCTGAAAGACCCGACTACATATATATCAAAGAATGATACATTATATGTAATCATCGATGACGCGACATAAATCTGCTTTATTGGGTTTAGCGGTGTAGTCTGTGATGCCATCACAATGAAAATAGCCTAGTTTTGTAGAGCATCAAATTCTGATTCCATAACGACTCTCGCTAGTCCATTTTCAATTGTAAATAAGCCTTTTATTGCGATGCAAAGTCCCGAAATGGTGCCGACGGCGGCCGGTCCCCCGATGGTACCATACCATAGATGGTAAACAGGTTAGTTCACATTCCCGCCGCTATGCGGGCGGCGGCGGCGCCACCTGTCCTCGTGTCCGCCTGACACCGTAACGATATAGGTCTGAGCTCAAATCTCGGTAATGTCGTGCTTTTTTACTATATTTCTCAAAAACGGCACCACGTGCAATAAAGTTGTATATATCATTGGAAAGAGCATCAAAAGTTGTATAACCTATCAACTTTTCACATAAATATATCTCAACTGTAAAAAGTTATTAAGCAGCAAAGACGCTCCCATTGACTTTCCATGTTAAAATTTTTCATTTTTAAACGAGCCTAAAAAGAACAAACGAATTTGCACAGCTTAAAGAAGCATAACAACATGTTCTATGGTCTTTTCTCAACAAGTCCTGGAAGTTTAAACAAAATCGTATCATATAATTTTGTACAATGAGCGAATGAAAAAGTCTCTGCAAAAATGCCCATTGACTTAACATGGGGAGCGAAAAAAGTTCAACTTTGACCTCGTGCAAAGTCACGTTACGAAGTTCTGAGGGGTATACGGCGCACACTAGCGTGTACCCAAACGTGTTTGCCATAAAATGCTGGGAAGAAAACCACCTCTTCCTTGGCTCGTTTTCCCGCTATTCGCGATCGCGCAAAAAGTGTCCAAAACCCCATTGACTTAACATGGGGAAAATGGAATCGCACGTGCCACGTGCCACGAGGTTTTAAGCGAGTAGCGACCGAAGCCATCAGGTAGATCGCCTGCGGGAGCCCATACACTGAAATTTTTAAGAAAATCGAGCCACAAGTTTAGGCCTGACCCAAGTTGCCCCAATTCGCGGCCAGACATGCAAAACATAGCCCGGAGAAGGACCGCTCCGGTTGTTTTTCAATAGAAAAACACAATTCTAACGAATAGTGTTTGTCTTTTCAAACAACCTGCGGTTACCAGCATCTGCGATGCTGGGCTCCGCATCGCGGGACCGCAGGTTGTTTGAGCAAGCACCTTTGTAAACGCAGCAAAAACGCCCGCCGCCAAACGAGAGGATGAGCCTTGCACGTGCAGACCGGAGTCGGTGTGCTACGGACTGACGTGCACGGCACCCTATTCGCCGGTCTATAGCGGTGTGCCAAATTTGAGTGCAATCGACCCGGCCGTTTTCGAGAACTGGAAGCGACACCCTGCACGTGCGCACGTGCAGCCTGGGCCCCAATTGACTAGTGCACGGTACTCTATTCGCCGATTTCTAGCGATGTTCCAAATTTAATCTGAATCGGCCCAGCCGTTTCCAAGATCGGGAAACGACCCCTACACGTGCGCACGTGCAGCTGCACCCCAACCGCGGCACATGAAAATACGGGACCGCAGGTTGTTTGAGCAAGCACCTTTGTAAACGCAGCAAAAACGCCCGCCGCCAAACGAGAGGATGAGCCTTGCACGTGCAGACCGGAGTCGGTGTGTTACAAACTGACGTGCACGGCACCCTACTCGCTGATCTATAGCGGTGTGCCAAATTTGAGTGTAATCGGCTCGGCCATTTTCGAGATCTGGAAGCGTCACCCTGCACGTGCGCACGTGCAAGCTGTGTCCAATTGCATTGTGCATGGGACCCTATTCGCCGGTCCCTAGCGGTGTACCAAATTCGAGCTCAATCGGCCCAGCCGTTTTCAAGATCTTGAAACGACCCCTCCACGTGCGCACGTGCAGTTGCATCTCAACCGTGACACATGGAAATACATACTAACTGACTTGTGCACGGCACCCTACTGATCGATCTCTAGATGTTTGCCGAATTTGAGTGCAATCGGTCCAGCCGTTCTTGAAATCTGGAAGCGTCACCCTGCACGTGCGCACGTGCAAGATGGGTCCAAACTGACTTGCGCACGGCACCCTACTAATCGGTCTCTAGCGGTGTACCAAATTTGAACTCAATCGGCCCGGCCGTTCTCGAGATCTGGAAGCGTCACCCTGCACGTGCGCACGTGCAGTTGCACCCCAATCGTGGCACATGGAAATACATACTAAATGACTGCAACCTACTGATCGGTATCAAGCGTTATGCCAAATTTGAACACAATCGGTCCAGCCGTTCTCGAGATCTGGAAGCGTCACCCTGCACGTGCGCACGTGCAGTTGCACCCCTACCAAGACACATGGAAATGCATCGCCTGGAAAGTGTCTACCTCCATGCCAAGTTTTAGCGCAATCGGCCCAGTAATTACCGCGAGCTATTGCGCTTATTACAAAACAGGCACCTCTTGGCTTTGCACGTGGAACGTGCGTTAGGGGTCACCCATATGCATCGAGAGTAGCACACTATGTGAAAGAAGGGAAAAAGCTACCCCACACAAAAAAACCGCACGTGTATCAGCCCAGTGGTTGCCGAGATATAAGTCGTACAAAAACGTCCCCACGGCGGCCGGCCGCTATTTAGCAGTAAAATCGTGTCGCATCCTTCTATTAGAGGTATCCCCGTCACCTGTTCGTATACTGTCTGAGCAAAGGCCATACGTTACGGTCCAAACTCCATAGTGAGGCGGACATACGAATTTACGAGAGTTTAGCGACGAAATGATTCACTTAATTGTTAAGTAATGGGTACCATTAGGTAGACCATAAATTTTATCTAGCATCTCACCGTAGATGCAGTAAAAAGTGCTTTACTTTTCAATGTATGTAAAGACTTGCTCAGCTCAATCAGTTCACTCTGTATTGGCTCAAGCCGTATCATGCGAACGCAATACAAACTAGAGCACCGACAGCGCAGCGCTCCCCAACTCACTGCTCGCCCAGTCCACCCGGGCCGCCGCCACGACGGCCCCCCCCCCCCGCAAGTAGGCATCCCGCACTGCACCGACAGCCGCGGGCGACCAGCTGACCGGCCAGCTGACCGGCCAGCAGCCGGCGGGCGGCAAGCCACGGATGGCCGACCCGCCGGCGCGGCGAGGGAGGGGAGGGACGCAGCTGAAAGACCCGACTACATATATATCAAAGAATGATACATTATATGTAATCATCGATGACGCGACATAAATCTGCTTTATTGGGTTTAGCGGTGTAGTCTGTGATGCCATCACAATGAAAATAGCCTAGTTTTGTAGAGCATCAAATTCTGATTCCATAACGACTCTCGCTAGTCCATTTTCAATTGTAAATAAGCCTTTTATTGCGATGCAAAGTCCCGAAATGGTGCCGACGGCGGCCGGTCCCCCGATGGTACCATACCATAGATGGTAAACAGGTTAGTTCACATTCCCGCCGCTATGCGGGCGGCGGCGGCGCCACCTGTCCTCGTGTCCGCCTGACACCGTAACGATATAGGTCTGAGCTCAAATCTCGGTAATGTCGTGCTTTTTTACTATATTTCTCAAAAACGGCACCACGTGCAATAAAGTTGTATATATCATTGGAAAGAGCATCAAAAGTTGTATAACCTATCAACTTTTCACATAAATATATCTCAACTGTAAAAAGTTATTAAGCAGCAAAGACGCTCCCATTGACTTTCCATGTTAAAATTTTTCATTTTTAAACGAGCCTAAAAAGAACAAACGAATTTGCACAGCTTAAAGAAGCATAACAACATGTTCTATGGTCTTTTCTCAACAAGTCCTGGAAGTTTAAACAAAATCGTATCATATAATTTTGTACAATGAGCGAATGAAAAAGTCTCTGCAAAAATGCCCATTGACTTAACATGGGGAGCGAAAAAAGTTCAACTTTGACCTCGTGCAAAGTCACGTTACGAAGTTCTGAGGGGTATACGGCGCACACTAGCGTGTACCCAAACGTGTTTGCCATAAAATGCTGGGAAGAAAACCACCTCTTCCTTGGCTCGTTTTCCCGCTATTCGCGATCGCGCAAAAAGTGTCCAAAACCCCATTGACTTAACATGGGGAAAATGGAATCGCACGTGCCACGTGCCACGAGGTTTTAAGCGAGTAGCGACCGGTGCCAACAGGTAGATCGCCTGCGGGAGCCCATACACTGAAATTTTTAAGAAAATCGAGCCACAAGTTTAGGCCTGACCCAAGTTGCCCCAATTCGCGGCCAGACTTGCAAAACATAGCCCGGAGAACGACCGCTCCGGTTGTTTTTCAATAGAAAAACACAATTCTAACGAATAGTGTTTGTCTTTTCAAACAACCTGCGGTTACCAGCATCTGCGATGCTGGGCTCCGCATCGCGGGACCGCAGGTTGTTTGAGCAAGCACCTCTGTAACGCCGCTAAAGGTGTGCCGAATTTGAATGCAATCAGCCCAGCCGTTTCTGAGATCTGAAAGCCTCACCCTGCACGTGCGCACGTGCAAGCTGGGTCCCAAATGACTTGTGGACGGCACCCTAGTTGCCGGTCTCTAGCGGTGTACCGAATTTAAGCTCAATCGGCCCAGCCGTTTTCAAGATCTGGAAGCGACCCATACACGTGCGCACGTGCAGTTGCACCCCAACCGAGACACATGAGTATACATACTAACTGACTTGTGCACAGCACCCTACTAACCGGTCTCTAAAGGTGTGCCGAATTTGAATGCAATCGGCCCAGCCGTTCCTGAGATCTGGAAGCGTCACCCTGCACGTGCGCACGTGCAACCTGGGGCCCAGCAGACCTGTGCAAGACACCCTACTACGCGATCTCTAGCGGTGTGCCAAATCTGAGCACAATTGGCCCGGCCGTTCTCGAGATCTGGAAGCGTCACCCTGCACGTGCGCACGTGCAGTTGCACCCCAATCGTGGCACATGGAAATACATACTAAATGACTGCAACCTACTGATCGGTATCAAGCGTTATGCCAAATTTGAACACAATCGGTCCAGCCGTTCTCGAGATCTGGAAGCGTCACCCTGCACGTGCGCACGTGCAGTTGCACCCCTACCAAGACACATGGAAATGCATCGCCTGGAAAGTGTCTACCTCCATGCCAAGTTTTAGCGCAATCGGCCCAGTAATTACCGCGAGCTATTGCGCTTATTACAAAACAGGCACCTCTTGGCTTTGCACGTGGAACGTGCGTTAGGGGTCACCCATATGCATCGAGAGTAGCACACTATGTGAAAGAAGGGAAAAAGCTACCCCACACCATAAACCGCACGTGTATCAGCCCAGTGGTTGCCGAGATATAAGTCGTACAAAAACGTCCCCACGGCGGCCGGCCGCTATTTAGCAGTAAAATCGTGTCGCATCCTTCTATGGGAGGTATCCCCGTCACCTGTTCGTATACTGTCTGAGCAAAGGCCATACGTTACGGTCCAAACTCCATAGGTGAGGCGGACATACGAATTTACGAGAGTTTAGCGACGAAATGATTCACTTAATTGTTAAGTAATGGGTACCATTAGGTAGACCATAAATTTTATCTAGCATCTCACCGTAGATGCAGTAAAAAGTGCTTTACTTTTCAATGTATATAAAGACTTGCTCAGCTCAATCAGTTCACTCTGTATTGGCTCAAGCCGTATCATGCGAACGCAATACAAACTAGAGCACCGACAGCGCAGCGCTCCCCAACTCACTGCTCGCCCAGTCCACCCGGGCCGCCGCCACGACGGCCCCCCGCAAGTAGGCATCCCGCACTGCACCGACAGCCGCGGGCGACCAGCTGACCGGCCAGCTGACCGGCCAGCAGCCGGCGGGCGGCAAGCCGCGGATGGCCGACCCGCCGGCGCGGCGAGGGAGGGGAGGGACGCAGCTGAAAGACCCGACTACATATATATCAAAGAAACATTATATGTAATCATCGATGACGCGACATAAATCTGCTTTATTGGGGTTAGCGGTGTAGTCTGTGATGCCATCACAATGAAAATAGCCTAGTTTTGTAGAGCATCAAATTCTGATTCCATAACGACTCTCGCTAGTCCATTTTCAATTGTAAATAAGCCTTTTATTGCGATGCAAAGTCCCGAAATGGTGCCGACGGCGGCCGGTCCCCCGATGGTACCATACCATAGATGGTAAACAGGTTAGTTCACATTCCCGCCGCTATGCGGGCGGCGGCGGCGCCACCTGTCCTCGTGTCCGCCTGACACCGTAACGATATAGGTCTGAGCTCAAATCTCGGTAATGTCGTGCTTTTTTGCTATATTTCTCAAAAACGGCACCACGTGCAATAAAGTTGTATATATCATTGGAAAGAGCATCAAAAGTTGTATAAAATATCAACTTTTGACTTAAACATATCTTTAACGTAAAAAGTTATAAAGCAGCAAAGACGCTCCCATTGACTTTGCATGTTAAAAAATTTCTTCTTTAAACGAGCTCAAAAAGAACAAACGAATTCTGACAGCTTAACGAAGCATAACAACATATTCTATGGTCTTTTCTCAACAAGTCCTGAAAGTTTAAACAAAATCGTATCATATAATTTTGTACAATGAGCGAATGAAAATGCCTCTGCAAAAACGCCCATTGACTTAACATGGGGAGCGAAAAAAGTTCAACTTCAAAGTCGTACTACAAAAAGTATCGACTTCTTACGGGTATACGACGCACAGGGGCGTGTACCTGAACGTGTCGGCCATAAAATGGTGTGCAGCAAACCATACCTTGACCTGCGATTTTTCCCGCTATTCGCGATCGCGCAAAAAGTGTCCAAAACCCCGTTGACTTAACATGGGGAAAATGGAATCGCACGTGCCACGTGCCACGAGGTTTTAAGCGAGTAGCGACCGGTGCCATCAGGTAGATCGCCCCCGAGAGCCCATACGCTGAACTTTTTACGAAAATCGCAATGCACGTTTAGGCCCCACCCAAAATGTCTCGATTCGCTGCCAGACTTGCAAAACATAGCCCGGAGAACGACCGCTCCGGTTGTTTTTCAATAGAAAAACACAATTCTAACGAATAGTGTTTGTCTTTTCAAACAACCTGCGGTTACATCTGCGATGCCGGGCTCCGCATCGCGGGACCGCAGGTTGTTTGAGCAAGCACCTTTGTAAACGCAGCAAAAACGCCCGCCACCAAACGAGAGGATGAGCCTTGCACGTGCAGACCGCAGTCGGTGTGCTACGGACTGACGTGCACGGCACCCTATTCGTCGGTCTATAGCGGTGTGCCAAATTTGAGTGCAATCGACCCGGCCGTTTTCGAGATCTGGAAGCGACACCCTGCACGTGCGCACGTGCAGCCTAGGCCCCAATTGACTTGTGCACGGCACTATTCGCCGGTTTCTAGCGGTGTACCAAATTGGAGCTCAATCAGCCCCGTCAATTTCAAGATCTGGAAGCGACCCCTACACGTGCGCTGGTGCAACTGCACCCCAACCGTGGCACATGAAAATACATACTAACTGACTTGTGCACGGCACCCTACTAACCAGTCTCTAGCGGTATGCCAAATTTCAGCAGAGTCGGCCCAGCCGTTCTTGAGATCTGGAAGCGTCAGCCTGCACGTGCACACGTGCATAGCGGGTCCCATCTGACTTGTGCACGGCACCCTACTTACCAGCCTCTAGCGGTGTGCCAAGTTTGATCACAATCGGCCCAGCCGTTCTCGACATCTGGAAGCGTCACCCTGCCCGTGCGCACGTGCAGTTGCACCCCTACCAAGACACGTGGAAATGCATCGCCTGGAATGTGTCTACCTCCATGCCAAGTTTTAGCGCAATCGGCCCAGTAATTACCGCGAGCTATTGCACTTATTACAAAACAGGCACCTCTTGGCTTTGCACGTGGAACGTGCGTTAGGGGTCACCCATATGCATCGAGAGTAGCACACTATGTGAAAGAAGGAAAAAAGCTACCCAACACAAAAAACCGCACGTGTATCAGCCCAGTGGTTGCCGAGATATAAGTCGTACAAAAACGTCCCCACGGCGGCCGGCCGCTATTTAGCAGTAAAATCGTGTCGCATCCTTCTATGGGAGGTATCCCCGTCACCTGTTCGTATACTGTCTGAGCAAAGACCATACGTTACGGTCCAAACTCCATAGTGAGGCGGACATACGAATTTACGAGAGTTTAGCGACGAAATGATTCACTTAATTGTTAAGTAATGGGTACCATTAGGTAGACCATAAATTTTATCTAGCATCTCACCGTAGATGCAGTAAAAAGTGCTTTACTTTTCAATGTATATAAAGACTTGCTCAGCTCAATCAGTTCACTCTGTATTGGCTCAAGCCGTATCATGCGAACGCAATGCAAACTAGAGCACCGACAGCGCAGCGCTCCCCATCTCACTGCTCGCCCAGTCCACCCGGGCCGCCGCCACGACGGCCCCCCGCAAGTAGGCATCCCGCACTGCACCGACAGCCGCGGGCGACCAGCTGACCGGCCAGCTGACCGGCCAGCAGCCGGCGGGCGGCAGGGCGCGGATGGCCGACCCGCCGGCGCGGCGAGGGAGGGGAGGAACGCAGCTGAAAGACCCGACTACATATATATCAAAGAAACATTATATGTAATCATCGATGACGCGACATAAATCTGCTTTATTGGGGTTAGCGGTGTAGTCTGTGATGCCATCACAATGAAAATAGGCGCCTAGTTTTGTACAGCATCAAATTCTGATTCCATAACGACTCTCGCTAGTCCATTTTCAATTGTAAATAAGCCTTTTATTGCGATGCAAAGTCCCGAAATGGTGCCGACGGCGGCCGGTCCCCCGATGGTACCATACCATAGATGGTAAACAGGTTAGTTCACATTCCCGCCGCTATGCGGGCGGCGGCGGCGCCACCTGTCCTCGTGTCCGCCTGACACCGTAACGATATAGGTCTGAGCTCAAATCTCGGTAATGTCGTGCTTTTTTACTATATTTCTCAAAAACGGCACCACGTGCAATAAAGTTGTATATATCATTGGAAAGAGCATCAAAAGTTGTATAAAATATCAACTTTTCACTTGAATATGTCTTCAAGGTACAAAGTTATTAAGCACCAAAGACGCTCCCATTGACTTTCCATGTTAAAATTTTTCATTTTTAAAGAAGCCTAAAGACAACAAACGAATTTGCACAGCTTAAAGAAGCATAACAACATGTTCTATGGTCTTTTCTCAACAAGTCCTGAAAGTTTAAACAAAATCGTATCATATAATTTTGTACAATGAGCGAATGAAAAAGTCTCTGCAAAAACGCCCATTGACTTAACATGGGGAGCGAAAAAAATTCAACTTTGACCTCGTGCAAAGACACGTTACGAAGTTCTGAGGGGTATACGGCGCACACCAGCGTGTACCCAAACGTGTTTGCCATAAAATGCTGGGAAGAAAACCACCTCTTCCTTGGCTCGTTTTTCCGCTATTCCCGATCGCGCAAAAAGTGTCCAAAACCCCGTTGACTTAACATGGGGAAAATGGAATCGCACGTGCCACGTGCCACGAGGTTTTAAGCGAGTAGCGACCGGTGCCAACAGGTAGATCGCCTGCGGGAGCCCATACACTGAAATTTTTAAGAAAATCGAGCCACAAGTTTAGGCCTGACCCAAGTTGCCCCAATTCGCGGCCAGACATGCAAAACATAGCCCGGAGAAGGACCGCTCCGGTTGTTTTTCATCTTTTCAAACAACCTGCGGTTACGTCACCCTGCACGTGCGCACGTGCAAGCTGTGTCCAATTGCATTGTGCATGGGACCCTATTCGCCGGTCCCTAGCGGTGTACCAAATTCGAGCTCAATCGGCCCAGCCGTTTTCAAGATCTTGAAACGACCCCTCCACGTGCGCACGTGCAGTTGCATCTCAACCGTGACACATGGAAATACATACTAACTGACTTGTGCACGGCACCCTACTGATCGATCTCTAGATGTTTGCCGAATTTGAGTGCAATCGGTCCAGCCGTTTTTGAAATCTGGAAGCGTCACCCTGCACGTGCGCACGTGCAAGATGGGTCCAAACTGACTTGCGCACGGCACCCTACTAATCGGTCTCTAGCGGTGTACCAAATTTGAACTCAATCGGCCCGGCCGTTCTCGAGATCTGGAAGCGTCACCCTGCACGTGCGCACGTGCAGTTGCACCCCAATCGTGGCACATGGAAATACATACTAAATGACTGCAACCTACTGATCGGTATCAAGCGTTATGCCAAATTTGAACACAATCGGTCCAGCCGTTCTCGAGATCTGGAAGCGTCACCCTGCACGTGCGCACGTGCAGTTGCACCCCTACCAAGACACATGGAAATGCATCGCCTGGAAAGTGTCTACCTCCATGCCAAGTTTTAGCGCAATCGGCCCAGTAATTACCGCGAGCTATTGCGCTTATTACAAACAGGCACCTCTTGGCTTTGCACGTGGAACGTGCGTTAGGGGTCACCCATATGCATCGAGAGTAGCACACTATGTGAAAGAAGGGAAAAAGCTACCCCACACAAAAAAACCGCACGTGTATCAGCCCAGTGGTTGCCGAGATATAAGTCGTACAAAAACGTCCCCACGGCGGCCGGCCGCTATTTAGCAGTAAAATCGTGTCGCATCCTTCTATTAGAGGTATCCCCGTCACCTGTTCGTATACTGTCTGAGCAAAGGCCATACGTTACGGTCCAAACTCCATAGTGAGGCGGACATACGAATTTACGAGAGTTTAGCGACGAAATGATTCACTTAATTGTTAAGTAATGGGTACCATTAGGTAGACCATAAATTTTATCTAGCATCTCACCGTAGATGCAGTAAAAAGTGCTTTACTTTTCAATGTATGTAAAGACTTGCTCAGCTCAATCAGTTCACTCTGTATTGGCTCAAGCCGTATCATGCGAACGCAATACAAACTAGAGCACCGACAGCGCAGCGCTCCCCAACTCACTGCTCGCCCAGTCCACCCGGGCCGCCGCCACGACGGCCCCCCCCCCCCCGCAAGTAGGCATCCCGCACTGCACCGACAGCCGCGGGCGACCAGCTGACTGGCCAGCTGACCGGCCAGCAGCCGGCGGGCGGCAAGCCACGGATGGCCGACCCGCCGGCGCGGCGAGGGAGGGGAGGGACGCAGCTGAAAGACCCGACTACATATATATCAAAGAATGATACATTATATGTAATCATCGATGACGCGACATAAATCTGCTTTATTGGGTTTAGCGGTGTAGTCTGTGATGCCATCACAATGAAAATAGCCTAGTTTTGTAGAGCATCAAATTCTGATTCCATAACGACTCTCGCTAGTCCATTTTCAATTGTAAATAAGCCTTTTATTGCGATGCAAAGTCCCGAAATGGTGCCGACGGCGGCCGGTCCCCCGATGGTACCATACCATAGATGGTAAACAGGTTAGTTCACATTCCCGCCGCTATGCGGGCGGCGGCGGCGCCACCTGTCCTCGTGTCCGCCTGACACCGTAACGATATAGGTCTGAGCTCAAATCTCGGTAATGTCGTGCTTTTTTACTATATTTCTCAAAAACGGCACCACGTGCAATAAAGTTGTATATATCATTGGAAAGAGCATCAAAAGTTGTATAACCTATCAACTTTTCACATAAATATATCTCAACTGTAAAAAGTTATTAAGCAGCAAAGACGCTCCCATTGACTTTCCATGTTAAAATTTTTCATTTTTAAACGAGCCTAAAAAGAACAAACGAATTTGCACAGCTTAAAGAAGCATAACAACATGTTCTATGGTCTTTTCTCAACAAGTCCTGGAAGTTTAAACAAAATCGTATCATATAATTTTGTACAATGAGCGAATGAAAAAGTCTCTGCAAAAATGCCCATTGACTTAACATGGGGAGCGAAAAAAGTTCAACTTTGACCTCGTGCAAAGTCACGTTACGAAGTTCTGAGGGGTATACGGCGCACACTAGCGTGTACCCAAACGTGTTTGCCATAAAATGCTGGGAAGAAAACCACCTCTTCCTTGGCTCGTTTTCCCGCTATTCGCGATCGCGCAAAAAGTGTCCAAAACCCCATTGACTTAACATGGGGAAAATGGAATCGCACGTGCCACGTGCCACGAGGTTTTAAGCGAGTAGCGACCGAAGCCATCAGGTAGATCGCCCCCGGGAGCCCATACACTGAAATTTTTAAGAAAATCGAGCCACAAGTTTAGGCCTGACCCAAGTTGCCCCAATTCGCGGCCAGACTTGCAAAACATAGCCCGGAGAAGGACCGCTCCGGTTGTTTTTCAATAGAAAAACACAATTCTAACGAATAGTGTTTGTCTTTTCAAACAACCTGCGGTTACCAGCATCTGCGATGCTGGGCTCCGCATCGCGGGACCGCAGGTTGTTTGAGCAAGCACCTTTGTAAACGCAGCAAAAACGCCCGCCGCCAAACGAGAGGATGAGCCTTGCACGTGTAGACCGGAGTCGGTGTGCTACAAACTGACGTGCACGGCACCCTACTCGCTGATCTATAGCGGTGTGCCAAATTTGAGTGTAATCGGCTCGGCCATTTTCGAGATCTGGAAGCGTCACCCTGCACGTGCGCACGTGCAAGCTGTGTCCAATTGCATTGTGCATGGGACCCTATTCGCCGGTCTCTAGCGGTGTACCAAATTCGAGCTCAATCGGCCCAGCCGTTTTCAAGATCTTGAAACGACCCCTCCACGTGCGCACGTGCAGTTGCATCTCAACCGTGACACATGGAAATACATACTAACTGACTTGTGCACGGCACCCTACTGATCGATCTCTAGATGTTTGCCGAATTTGAGTGCAATCGGTCCAGCCGTTCTTGAGATCTGGAAGCGTCACCCTGCACGTGCGCACGTGCAAGATGGGTCCAAACTGACTTGCGCACGGCAGTCGGCACCCTACTAATCGGTCTCTAGCGGTGTACCAAATTTGAACTCAATCGGCCCGGCCGTTCTCGAGATCTGGAAGCGTCACCCTGCACGTGCGCACGTGCAGTTGCACCCCAATCGTGGCACATGGAAATACATACTAAATGACTGCAACCTACTGATCGGTATCAAGCGTTATGCCAAATTTGAACACAATCGGTCCAGCCGTTCTCGAGATCTGGAAGCGTCACCCTGCACGTGCGCACGTGCAGTTGCACCCCTACCAAGACACATGGAAATGCATCGCCTGGAAAGTGTCTACCTCCATGCCAAGTTTTAGCGCAATCGGCCCAGTAATTACCGCGAGCTATTGCGCTTATTACAAAACAGGCACCTCTTGGCTTTGCACGTGGAACGTGCGTTAGGGGTCACCCATATGCATCGAGAGTAGCACACTATGTGAAAGAAGGGAAAAAGCTACCCCACACAAAAAACCGCACGTGTATCAGCCCAGTGGTTGCCGAGATATAAGTCGTACAAAAACGTCCCCACGGCGGCCGGCCGCTATTTAGCAGTAAAATCGTGTCGCATCCTTCTATGGGAGGTATCCCCGTCACCTGTTCGTATACTGTCTGAGCAAAGGCCATACGTTACGGTCCAAACTCCATAGTGAGGCGGACATACGAATTTACGAGAGTTTAGCGACGAAATGATTCACTTAATTGTTAAGTAATGGGTACCATTAGACCATAAATTTTATCTAGCATCTCACCGTAGATGCAGTAAAAAGTGCTTTACTTTTCAATGTATATAAAGACTTGCTCAGCTCAATCAGTTCACTCTGTATTGGCTCAAGCCGTATCATGCGAACGCAATACAAACTAGAGCACCGACAGCGCAGCGCTCCCCAACTCACTGCTCGCCCAGTCCACCCGGGCCGCCGCCACGACGGCCCCCCGCAAGTAGGCATCCCGCACTGCACCGACAGCCGCGGGCGACCAGCTGACCGGCCAGCTGACCGGCCAGCAGCCGGCGGGCGGCAAGCCGCGGATGGCCGACCCGCCGGCGCGGCGAGGGAGGGGAGGGACGCAGCTGAAAGACCCGACTACATATATATCAAAGAAACATTATATGTAATCATCGATGACGCGACATAAATCTGCTTTATTGGGTTTAGCGGTGTAGTCTGTGATGCCATCACAATGAAAATAGCCTAGTTTTGTAGAGCATCAAATTCTGATTCCATAACGACTCTCGCTAGTCCATTTTCAATTGTAAATAAGCCTTTTATTGCGATGCAAAGTCCCGAAATGGTGCCGACGGCGGCCGGTCCCCCGATGGTACCATACCATAGATCAGAGGGCTGTTCACGGGCCCTGTGTGCGGTCGGACCGCACATAGCCTCCAAGCTCCGCCCACTGCGTCCCTACGTCAGCCTTCCGTCACCGCACACAGCGATCGCTGTGGCCGGTCGGGACTGGCCACAGCGGACCGTCCACCGCACGCAGCCGTGACGTCAGAACCGCCTACCCATCCCCTACCCCCACGCCTGCTGGACGCACCGCACACAGCGCACGCAGCAGTGTGCGGTGCCCGTGAACACCCCTCTGGTAAACAGGTTAGTTCACATTCCCGCCGCTATGCGGGCGGCGGCGGCGCCACCTGTCCTCGTGTCCGCCTGACACCGTAACGATATAGGTCTGAGCTCAAATCTCGGTAATGTCGTGCTTTTTTACTATATTTCTCAAAAACGGCACCACGTGCAATAAAGTTGTATATATCATTGGAAAGAGCATCAAAAGTTGTATAACCTATCAACTTTTCACTTAAATATATCTCAACTGTAAAAAGTTATTAAGCAGCAAAGACGCTCCCATTCACTTTCCATGTTAAAATTTTTCATTTTTAAACGAGCCTAAAAAGAACAAACGAATTTGCACAGCTTAAAGAAGCATAACAACATGTTCTATGGTCTTTTCTCAACAAGTCCTGAAAGTTTAAACAAAATCGTATCATATAATTTTGTACAATGAGCGAATGAAAAAGTCTCTGCAAAAACGCCCATTGACTTAACATGGGGAGCGAAAAAAGTTCAACTTTGACCTCGTGCAAAGACACGTTACGAAGTTCTGAGGGGTATACGGCGCACACTAGCGTGTACCCAAACGTGTTTGCCATAAAATGCTGGGATGAAAACCACCCCTTCCTTGGCTCGTTTTCCCGCTATTCGCGATTGCGCAAAAAGTGTCCCAAACCCCCATTGACTTACTATGGGAAAAATGGAATCGCACGTGCCACGTGCCACGAGGTTTTAAGCGAGTAGCGACCGGTGCCATCAGGTAGATCGCCTGCGGGACCCCATACACTGAAATTTTTAAGAAAATCGAGCCACAAGTTTAGGCCTGACCCAAGTTGCCCCAATTCGCGGCCAGACATGCAAAACATAGCCCGGAGAAGGACCGCTCCGGTTGTTTTTCAATAGAAAAACACAATTCTAACGAATAGTGTTTGTCTTTTCAAACAACCTGCGGTTACCGGCATCTGCGATGCCGGGCTCCGCATCGCGGGACCGCAGGTTGTTTGAGCAAGCACCTTTGTAAACGCAGCAAAAACGCCCGCCGCCAAACGAGAGGATGAGCCTTGCACGTGTAGACCGGAGTCGGTGTGCTACAAACTGACGTGCACGGCACCCTACTCGCTGATCTATAGCGGTGTGCCAAATTTGAGTGTAATCGGCTCGGCCATTTTCGAGATCTGGAAGCGTCACCCTGCACGTGCGCACGTGCAAGCTGTGTCCAATTGCATTGTGCATGGGACCCTATTCGCCGGTCTCTAGCGGTGTACCAAATTCGAGCTCAATCGGCCCAGCCGTTTTCAAGATCTTGAAACGACCCCTCCACGTGCGCACGTGCAGTTGCATCTCAACCTTGACACATGGAAATACATACTAACTGACTTGTGCACGGCACCCTACTGATCGATCTCTAGATGTTTGCCGAATTTGAGTGCAATCGGTCCAGCCGTTCTTGAGATCTGGAAGCGTCACCCTGCACGTGCGCACGTGCAAGATGGGTCCAAACTGACTTGCGCACGGCAGTCGGCACCCTACTAATCGGTCTCTAGCGGTGTACCAAATTTGAACTCAATCGGCCCGGCCGTTCTCGAGATCTGGAAGCGTCACCCTGCACGTGCGCACGTGCAGTTGCACCCCAATCGTGGCACATGGAAATACATACTAAATGACTGCAACCTACTGATCGGTATCAAGCGTTATGCCAAATTTGAACACAATCGGTCCAGCCGTTCTCGAGATCTGGAAGCGTCACCCTGCACGTGCGCACGTGCAGTTGCACCCCTACCAAGACACATGGAAATGCATCGCCTGGAAAGTGTCTACCTCCATGCCAAGTTTTAGCGCAATCGGCCCAGTAATTACCGCGAGCTATTGCGCTTATTACAAAACAGGCACCTCTTGGCTTTGCACGTGGAACGTGCGTTAGGGGTCACCCATATGCATCGAGAGTAGCACACTATGTGAAAGAAGGGAAAAAGCTACCCCACACAAAAAACCGCACGTGTATCAGCCCAGTGGTTGCCGAGATATAAGTCGTACAAAAACGTCCCCACGGCGGCCGGCCGCTATTTAGCAGTAAAATCGTGTCGCATCCTTCTATGGGAGGTATCCCCGTCACCTGTTCGTATACTGTCTGAGCAAAGGCCATACGTTACGGTCCAAACTCCATAGTGAGGCGGACATACGAATTTACGAGAGTTTAGCGACGAAATGATTCACTTAATTGTTAAGTAATGGGTACCATTAGACCATAAATTTTATCTAGCATCTCACCGTAGATGCAGTAAAAAGTGCTTTACTTTTCAATGTATATAAAGACTTGCTCAGCTCAATCAGTTCACTCTGTATTGGCTCAAGCCGTATCATGCGAACGCAATACAAACTAGAGCACCGACAGCGCAGCGCTCCCCAACTCACTGCTCGCCCAGTCCACCCGGGCCGCCGCCACGACGGCCCCCCGCAAGTAGGCATCCCGCACTGCACCGACAGCCGCGGGCGACCAGCTGACCGGCCAGCTGACCGGCCAGCAGCCGGCGGGCGGCAAGCCGCGGATGGCCGACCCGCCGGCGCGGCGAGGGAGGGGAGGGACGCAGCTGAAAGACCCGACTACATATATATCAAAGAAACATTATATGTAATCATCGATGACGCGACATAAATCTGCTTTATTGGGTTTAGCGGTGTAGTCTGTGATGCCATCACAATGAAAATAGCCTAGTTTTGTAGAGCATCAAATTCTGATTCCATAACGACTCTCGCTAGTCCATTTTCAATTGTAAATAAGCCTTTTATTGCGATGCAAAGTCCCGAAATGGTGCCGACGGCGGCCGGTCCCCCGATGGTACCATACCATAGATCAGAGGGCTGTTCACGGGCCCTGTGTGCGGTCGGACCGCACACAGCCTCCAAGCTCCGCCCACTGCGTCCCTACGTCAGCCATCCGTCACCGCACACAGCGATCGCTGTGGCCGGTCGGGACTGGCCACAGCGGACCGTCCACCGCACGCAGCCGTGACGTCAGAACCGCCTACCCATCCCCTACCCCCACGCCTGCTGGACGCACCGCACACAGCGCACGCAGCAGTGTGCGGTGCCCGTGAACACCCCTCTGGTAAACAGGTTAGTTCACATTCCCGCCGCTATGCGGGCGGCGGCGGCGCCACCTGTCCTCGTGTCCGCCTGACACCGTAACGATATAGGTCTGAGCTCAAATCTCGGTAATGTCGTGCTTTTTTACTATATTTCTCAAAAACGGCACCACGTGCAATAAAGTTGTATATATCATTGGAAAGAGCATCAAAAGTTGTATAACCTATCAACTTTTCACTTAAATATATCTCAACTGTAAAAAGTTATTAAGCAGCAAAGACGCTCCCATTCACTTTCCATGTTAAAATTTTTCATTTTTAAACGAGCCTTAAAAGAACAAACGAATTTGCACAGCTTAAAGAAGCATAACAACATGTTCTATGGTCTTTTCTCAACAAGTCCTGAAAGTTTAAACAAAATCGTATCATATAATTTTGTACAATGAGCGAATGAAAAAGTCTCTGCAAAAACGCCCATTGACTTAACATGGGGAGCGAAAAAAGTTCAACTTTGACCTCGTGCAAAGACACGTTACGAAGTTCTGAGGGGTATACGGCGCACACTAGCGTGTACCCAAACGTGTTTGCCATAAAATGCTGGGAAGAAAACCACCTCTTCCTTGGCTCGTTTTTCCGCTATTCCCGATCGCGCAAAAAGTGTCCAAAACCCCATTGACTTAACATGGGGAAAATGGAATCGCACGTGCCACGTGCCACGAGGTTTTAAGCGAGTAGCGACCGGTGCCAACAGGTAGATCGCCTGCGGGAGCCCATACACTGAAATTTTTAAGAAAATCGAGCCACAAGTTTAGGCCTGACCCAAGTTGCCCCAATTCGCGGCCAGACTTGCAAAACATAGCCCGGAGACGGACCGCTCCGGTTGTTTTTCAATAGAAAAACACAATTCTAACGAATAGTGTTTGTCTTTTCAAACAACCTGCGGTTACCGGCATCTGCGATGCCGGGCTCCGCATCGCGGGACCGCAGGTTGTTTGAGCAAGCACCTTTGTAAACGCAGCAAAAACGCCCGCCACCAAACGAGAGGATGAGCCTTGCACGTGCAGACCGCAGTCGGTGTGCTACGGACTGACGTGCACGGCACCCTATTCGTCGGTCTATAGCGGTGTGCCAAATTTGAGTGCAATCGACCCGGCCGTTTTCGAGATCTGGAAGCGACACCCTGCACGTGCGCACGTGCAGCCTAGGCCCCAATTGACTTGTGCACGGCACTCTATTCGCCGGTTTCTAGCGGTGTACCAAATTGGAGCTCAATCAGCCCCGTCAATTTCAAGATCTGGAAGCGACCCCTACACGTGCGCTGGTGCAACTGCACCCCAACCGTGGCACATGAAAATACATACTAACTGACTTGTGCACGGCACCCTACTAACCAGTCTCTAGCGGTATGCCAAATTTCAGCAGAGTCGGCCCAGCCGTTCTTGAGATCTGGAAGCGTCAGCCTGCACGTGCGCACGTGCATAGCGGGTCCCATCTGACTTGTGCACGGCACCCTACTTACCAGCCTCTAGCGGTGTGCCAAGTTTGATCACAATCGGCCCAGCCGTTCTCGACATCTGGAAGCGTCACCCTGCCCGTGCGCACGTGCAGTTGCACCCCTACCAAGACACGTGGAAATGCATCGCCTGGAATGTGTCTACCTCCATGCCAAGTTTTAGCGCAATCGGCCCAGTAATTACCGCGAGCTATTGCACTTATTACAAAACAGGCACCTCTTGGCTTTGCACGTGGAACGTGCGTTAGGGGTCACCCATATGCATCGAGAGTAGCACACTATGTGAAAGAAGGAAAAAAGCTACCCAACACAAAAAACCGCACGTGTATCAGCCCAGTGGTTGCCGAGATATAAGTCGTACAAAAACGTCCCCACGGCGGCCGGCCGCTATTTAGCAGTAAAATCGTGTCGCATCCTTCTATGGGAGGTATCCCCGTCACCTGTTCGTATACTGTCTGAGCAAAGACCATACGTTACGGTCCAAACTCCATAGTGAGGCGGACATACGAATTTACGAGAGTTTAGCGACGAAATGATTCACTTAATTGTTAAGTAATGGATACCATTAGGTAGACCATAAATTTTATCTAGCATCTCACCGTAGATGCAGTAAAAAGTGCTTTACTTTTCAATGTATATAAAGACTTGCTCAGCTCAATCAGTTCACTCTGTATTGGCTCAAGCCGTATCATGCGAACGCAATGCAAACTAGAGCACCGACAGCGCAGCGCTCCCCAACTCACTGCTCGCCCAGTCCACCCGGGCCGCCGCCACGACGGCCCCCCGCAAGTAGGCATCCCGCACTGCACCGACAGCCGCGGGCGACCAGCTGACCGGCCAGCTGACCGGCCAGCAGCCGGCGGGCGGCAGGGCGCGGATGGCCGACCCGCCGGCGCGGCGAGGGAGGGGAGGAACGCAGCTGAAAGACCCGACTACATATATATCAAAGAAACATTATATGTAATCATCGATGACGCGACATAAATCTGCTTTATTGGGGTTAGCGGTGTAGTCTGTGATGCCATCACAATGAAAATAGGCGCCTAGTTTTGTAGAGCATCAAATTCTGATTCCATAACGACTCTCGCTAGTCCATTTTCAATTGTAAATAAGCCTTTTATTGCGATGCAAAGTCCCGAAATGGTGCCGACGGCGGCCGGTCCCCCGATGGTACCATACCATAGATGGTAAACAGGTTAGTTCACATTCCCGCCGCTATGCGGGCGGCGGCGGCGCCACCTGTCCTCGTGTCCGCCTGACACCGTAACGATATAGGTCTGAGCTCAAATCTCGGTAATGTCGTGCTTTTTTACTATATTTCTCAAAAACGGCACCACGTGCAATAAAGTTGTATATATCATTGGAAAGAGCATCAAAAGTTGTATAAAATATCAACTTTTCACTTGAATATGTCTTCAAGGTACAAAGTTATTAAGCACCAAAGACGCTCCCATTGACTTTCCATGTTAAAATTTTTCATTTTTAAAGAAGCCTAAAGACAACAAACGAATTTGCACAGCTTAAAGAAGCATAACAACATGTTCTATGGTCTTTTCTCAACAAGTCCTGAAAGTTTAAACAAAATCGTATCATATAATTTTGTACAATGAGCGAATGAAAAAGTCTCTGCAAAAACGCCCATTGACTTAACATGGGGAGCGAAAAAAGTTCAACTTTGACCTCGTGCAAAGACACGTTACGAAGTTCTGAGGGGTATACGGAGCACACTAGCGTGTACCTGAACGTGTTTGCCATAAAATGCTGGGAAGAAAACCACCTCCTTCTTGGCTCGTTTTCCCGCTATTCGCGATCGCGCAAAAAGTGTTCAAAACCCCATTGACTTAACATGGGGAAAATGGAATCGCACGTGCCACGTGCCACGAGGTTTTAAGCGAGTAGCGACCGGTGCCAACAGGTAGATCGCCTGCGGGAGCCCATACACTGAAATTTTTAAGAAAATCGAGCCACAAGTTTAGGCCTGACCCAAGTTGCCCCAATTCGCGGCCAGACATGCAAAACATAGCCCGGAGAAGGACCGCTCCGGTTGTTTTTCAATAGAAAAACACAATTCTAACGAATAGTGTTTGTCTTTTCAAACAACCTGCGGTTATCGCGCAAAAAGTGTCCAAAACCCCATTGACTTAACATGGGGAAAATGGAATCGCACGTGCCACGTGCCACGAGGTTTTAAGCGAGTAGCGACCGGTGCCAACAGGTAGATCGCCTGCGGGAGCCCATACACTGAAATTTTTAAGAAAATCGAGCCACAAGTTTAGGCCTGACCCAAGTTGCCCCAATTCGCGGCCAGACTTGCAAAACATAGCCCGGAGACGGACCGCTCCGGTTGTTTTTCAATAGAAAAACACAATTCTAACGAATAGTGTTTGTCTTTTCAAACAACCTGCGGTTACCAGCATCTGCGATGCTGGGCTCCGCATCGCGGGACCGCAGGTTGTTTGAGCAAGCACCTTTGTAAACGCAGCAAAAACGCCCGCCGCCAAACGAGAGGATGAGCCTTGCACGTGCAGACCGGAGTCGGTGTGTTACAAACTGACGTGCACGGCACCCTACTCGCTGATCTATAGCGGTGTGCCAAATTTGAGTGTAATCGGCTCGGCCATTTTCGAGATCTGGAAGCGTCACCCTGCACGTGCGCACGTGCAAGCTGTGTCCAATTGCATTGTGCATGGGACCCTATTCGCCGGTCCCTAGCGGTGTACCAAATTCGAGCTCAATCGGCCCAGCCGTTTTCAAGATCTTGAAACGACCCCTCCACGTGCGCACGTGCAGTTGCATCTCAACCGTGACACATGGAAATACATACTAACTGACTTGTGCACGGCACCCTACTGATCGATCTCTAGATGTTTGCCGAATTTGAGTGCAATCGGTCCAGCCGTTCTTGAAATCTGGAAGCGTCACCCTGCACGTGCGCACGTGCAAGATGGGTCCAAACTGACTTGCGCACGGCACCCTACTAATCGGTCTCTAGCGGTGTACCAAATTTGAACTCAATCGGCCCGGCCGTTCTCGAGATCTGGAAGCGTCACCCTGCACGTGCGCACGTGCAGTTGCACCCCAATCGTGGCACATGGAAATACATACTAAATGACTGCAACCTACTGATCGGTATCAAGCGTTATGCCAAATTTGAACACAATCGGTCCAGCCGTTCTCGAGATCTGGAAGCGTCACCCTGCACGTGCGCACGTGCAGTTGCACCCCTACCAAGACACATGGAAATGCATCGCCTGGAAAGTGTCTACCTCCATGCCAAGTTTTAGCGCAATCGGCCCAGTAATTACCGCGAGCTATTGCGCTTATTACAAAACAGGCACCTCTTGGCTTTGCACGTGGAACGTGCGTTAGGGGTCACCCATATGCATCGAGAGTAGCACACTATGTGAAAGAAGGGAAAAAGCTACCCCACACAAAAAAACCGCACGTGTATCAGCCCAGTGGTTGCCGAGATATAAGTCGTACAAAAACGTCCCCACGGCGGCCGGCCGCTATTTAGCAGTAAAATCGTGTCGCATCCTTCTATTAGAGGTATCCCCGTCACCTGTTCGTATACTGTCTGAGCAAAGGCCATACGTTACGGTCCAAACTCCATAGTGAGGCGGACATACGAATTTACGAGAGTTTAGCGACGAAATGATTCACTTAATTGTTAAGTAATGGGTACCATTAGGTAGACCATAAATTTTATCTAGCATCTCACCGTAGATGCAGTAAAAAGTGCTTTACTTTTCAATGTATGTAAAGACTTGCTCAGCTCAATCAGTTCACTCTGTATTGGCTCAAGCCGTATCATGCGAACGCAATACAAACTAGAGCACCGACAGCGCAGCGCTCCCCAACTCACTGCTCGCCCAGTCCACCCGGGCCGCCGCCACGACGGCCCCCCCCCCCGCAAGTAGGCATCCCGCACTGCACCGACAGCCGCGGGCGACCAGCTGACCGGCCAGCTGACCGGCCAGCAGCCGGCGGGCGGCAAGCCACGGATGGCCGACCCGCCGGCGCGGCGAGGGAGGGGAGGGACGCAGCTGAAAGACCCGACTACATATATATCAAAGAATGATACATTATATGTAATCATCGATGACGCGACATAAATCTGCTTTATTGGGTTTAGCGGTGTAGTCTGTGATGCCATCACAATGAAAATAGCCTAGTTTTGTAGAGCATCAAATTCTGATTCCATAACGACTCTCGCTAGTCCATTTTCAATTGTAAATAAGCCTTTTATTGCGATGCAAAGTCCCGAAATGGTGCCGACGGCGGCCGGTCCCCCGATGGTACCATACCATAGATGGTAAACAGGTTAGTTCACATTCCCGCCGCTATGCGGGCGGCGGCGGCGCCACCTGTCCTCGTGTCCGCCTGACACCGTAACGATATAGGTCTGAGCTCAAATCTCGGTAATGTCGTGCTTTTTTACTATATTTCTCAAAAACGGCACCACGTGCAATAAAGTTGTATATATCATTGGAAAGAGCATCAAAAGTTGTATAACCTATCAACTTTTCACATAAATATATCTCAACTGTAAAAAGTTATTAAGCAGCAAAGACGCTCCCATTGACTTTCCATGTTAAAATTTTTCATTTTTAAACGAGCCTAAAAAGAACAAACGAATTTGCACAGCTTAAAGAAGCATAACAACATGTTCTATGGTCTTTTCTCAACAAGTCCTGGAAGTTTAAACAAAATCGTATCATATAATTTTGTACAATGAGCGAATGAAAAAGTCTCTGCAAAAATGCCCATTGACTTAACATGGGGAGCGAAAAAAGTTCAACTTTGACCTCGTGCAAAGTCACGTTACGAAGTTCTGAGGGGTATACGGCGCACACTAGCGTGTACCCAAACGTGTTTGCCATAAAATGCTGGGAAGAAAACCACCTCTTCCTTGGCTCGTTTTCCCGCTATTCGCGATCGCGCAAAAAGTGTCCAAAACCCCATTGACTTAACATGGGGAAAATGGAATCGCACGTGCCACGTGCCACGAGGTTTTAAGCGAGTAGCGACCGAAGCCATCAGGTAGATCGCCTGCGGGAGCCCATACACTGAAATTTTTAAGAAAATCGAGCCACAAGTTTAGGCCTGACCCAAGTTGCCCCAATTCGCGGCCAGACATGCAAAACATAGCCCGGAGAAGGACCGCTCCGGTTGTTTTTCAATAGAAAAACACAATTCTAACGAATAGTGTTTGTCTTTTCAAACAACCTGCGGTTACCAGCATCTGCGATGCTGGGCTCCGCATCGCGGGACCGCAGGTTGTTTGAGCAAGCACCTTTGTAAACGCAGCAAAAACGCCCGCCGCCAAACGAGAGGATGAGCCTTGCACGTGCAGACCGGAGTCGGTGTGTTACAAACTGACGTGCACGGCACCCTACTCGCTGATCTATAGCGGTGTGCCAAATTTGAGTGTAATCGGCTCGGCCATTTTCGAGATCTGGAAGCGTCACCCTGCACGTGCGCACGTGCAAGCTGTGTCCAATTGCATTGTGCATGGGACCCTATTCGCCGGTCCCTAGCGGTGTACCAAATTCGAGCTCAATCGGCCCAGCCGTTTTCAAGATCTTGAAACGACCCCTCCACGTGCGCACGTGCAGTTGCATCTCAACCGTGACACATGGAAATACATACTAACTGACTTGTGCACGGCACCCTACTGATCGATCTCTAGATGTTTGCCGAATTTGAGTGCAATCGGTCCAGCCGTTCTTGAAATCTGGAAGCGTCACCCTGCACGTGCGCACGTGCAAGATGGGTCCAAACTGACTTGCGCACGGCACCCTACTAATCGGTCTCTAGCGGTGTACCAAATTTGAACTCAATCGGCCCGGCCGTTCTCGAGATCTGGAAGCGTCACCCTGCACGTGCGCACGTGCAGTTGCACCCCAATCGTGGCACATGGAAATACATACTAAATGACTGCAACCTACTGATCGGTATCAAGCGTTATGCCAAATTTGAACACAATCGGTCCAGCCGTTCTCGAGATCTGGAAGCGTCACCCTGCACGTGCGCACGTGCAGTTGCACCCCTACCAAGACACATGGAAATGCATCGCCTGGAAAGTGTCTACCTCCATGCCAAGTTTTAGCGCAATCGGCCCAGTAATTACCGCGAGCTATTGCGCTTATTACAAAACAGGCACCTCTTGGCTTTGCACGTGGAACGTGCGTTAGGGGTCACCCATATGCATCGAGAGTAGCACACTATGTGAAAGAAGGGAAAAAGCTACCCCACACAAAAAAACCGCACGTGTATCAGCCCAGTGGTTGCCGAGATATAAGTCGTACAAAAACGTCCCCACGGCGGCCGGCCGCTATTTAGCAGTAAAATCGTGTCGCATCCTTCTATTAGAGGTATCCCCGTCACCTGTTCGTATACTGTCTGAGCAAAGGCCATACGTTACGGTCCAAACTCCATAGTGAGGCGGACATACGAATTTACGAGAGTTTAGCGACGAAATGATTCACTTAATTGTTAAGTAATGGGTACCATTAGGTAGACCATAAATTTTATCTAGCATCTCACCGTAGATGCAGTAAAAAGTGCTTTACTTTTCAATGTATGTAAAGACTTGCTCAGCTCAATCAGTTCACTCTGTATTGGCTCAAGCCGTATCATGCGAACGCAATACAAACTAGAGCACCGACAGCGCAGCGCTCCCCAACTCACTGCTCGCCCAGTCCACCCGGGCCGCCGCCACGACGGCCCCCCCCCCCCCCCGCAAGTAGGCATCCCGCACTGCACCGACAGCCGCGGGCGACCAGCTGACCGGCCAGCTGACCGGCCAGCAGCCGGCGGGCGGCAAGCCACGGATGGCCGACCCGCCGGCGCGGCGAGGGAGGGGAGGGACGCAGCTGAAAGACCCGACTACATATATATCAAAGAATGATACATTATATGTAATCATCGATGACGCGACATAAATCTGCTTTATTGGGTTTAGCGGTGTAGTCTGTGATGCCATCACAATGAAAATAGCCTAGTTTTGTAGAGCATCAAATTCTGATTCCATAACGACTCTCGCTAGTCCATTTTCAATTGTAAATAAGCCTTTTATTGCGATGCAAAGTCCCGAAATGGTGCCGACGGCGGCCGGTCCCCCGATGGTACCATACCATAGATGGTAAACAGGTTAGTTCACATTCCCGCCGCTATGCGGGCGGCGGCGGCGCCACCTGTCCTCGTGTCCGCCTGACACCGTAACGATATAGGTCTGAGCTCAAATCTCGGTAATGTCGTGCTTTTTTACTATATTTCTCAAAAACGGCACCACGTGCAATAAAGTTGTATATATCATTGGAAAGAGCATCAAAAGTTGTATAACCTATCAACTTTTCACATAAATATATCTCAACTGTAAAAAGTTATTAAGCAGCAAAGACGCTCCCATTGACTTTCCATGTTAAAATTTTTCATTTTTAAACGAGCCTAAAAAGAACAAACGAATTTGCACAGCTTAAAGAAGCATAACAACATGTTCTATGGTCTTTTCTCAACAAGTCCTGGAAGTTTAAACAAAATCGTATCATATAATTTTGTACAATGAGCGAATGAAAAAGTCTCTGCAAAAATGCCCATTGACTTAACATGGGGAGCGAAAAAAGTTCAACTTTGACCTCGTGCAAAGTCACGTTACGAAGTTCTGAGGGGTATACGGCGCACACTAGCGTGTACCCAAACGTGTTTGCCATAAAATGCTGGGAAGAAAACCACCTCTTCCTTGGCTCGTTTTCCCGCTATTCGCGATCGCGCAAAAAGTGTCCAAAACCCCATTGACTTAACATGGGGAAAATGGAATCGCACGTGCCACGTGCCACGAGGTTTTAAGCGAGTAGCGACCGGTGCCAACAGGTAGATCGCCTGCGGGAGCCCATACACTGAAATTTTTAAGAAAATCGAGCCACAAGTTTAGGCCTGACCCAAGTTGCCCCAATTCGCGGCCAGACATGCAAAACATAGCCCGGAGACGGACCGCTCCGGTTGTTTTTCAATAGAAAAACACAATTCTAACGAATAGTGTTTGTCTTTTCAAACAACCTGCGGTTATCAATCGGCCCGGCCGTTCTCGAGATCTGGAAGCGTCACCCTGCACGTGCGCACGTGCAGTTGCACCCCAATCGTGGCACATGGAAATACATACTAAATGACTGCAACCTACTGATCGGTATCAAGCGTTATGCCAAATTTGAACACAATCGGTCCAGCCGTTCTCGAGATCTGGAAGCGTCACCCTGCACGTGCGCACGTGCAGTTGCACCCCTACCAAGACACATGGAAATGCATCGCCTGGAAAGTGTCTACCTCCATGCCAAGTTTTAGCGCAATCGGCCCAGTAATTACCGCGAGCTATTGCGCTTATTACAAAACAGGCACCTCTTGGCTTTGCACGTGGAACGTGCGTTAGGGGTCACCCATATGCATCGAGAGTAGCACACTATGTGAAAGAAGGGAAAAAGCTACCCCACACAAAAAACCGCACGTGTATCAGCCCAGTGGTTGCCGAGATATAAGTCGTACAAAAACGTCCCCACGGCGGCCGGCCGCTATTTAGCAGTAAAATCGTGTCGCATCCTTCTATGGGAGGTATCCCCGTCACCTGTTCGTATACTGTCTGAGCAAAGGCCATACGTTACGGTCCAAACTCCATAGTGAGGCGGACATACGAATTTACGAGAGTTTAGCGACGAAATGATTCACTTAATTGTTAAGTAATGGGTACCATTAGACCATAAATTTTATCTAGCATCTCACCGTAGATGCAGTAAAAAGTGCTTTACTTTTCAATGTATATAAAGACTTGCTCAGCTCAATCAGTTCACTCTGTATTGGCTCAAGCCGTATCATGCGAACGCAATACAAACTAGAGCACCGACAGCGCAGCGCTCCCCAACTCACTGCTCGCCCAGTCCACCCGGGCCGCCGCCACGACGGCCCCCCGCAAGTAGGCATCCCGCACTGCACCGACAGCCGCGGGCGACCAGCTGACCGGCCAGCTGACCGGCCAGCAGCCGGCGGGCGGCAAGCCGCGGATGGCCGACCCGCCGGCGCGGCGAGGGAGGGGAGGGACGCAGCTGAAAGACCCGACTACATATATATCAAAGAAACATTATATGTAATCATCGATGACGCGACATAAATCTGCTTTATTGGGTTTAGCGGTGTAGTCTGTGATGCCATCACAATGAAAATAGCCTAGTTTTGTAGAGCATCAAATTCTGATTCCATAACGACTCTCGCTAGTCCATTTTCAATTGTAAATAAGCCTTTTATTGCGATGCAAAGTCCCGAAATGGTGCCGACGGCGGCCGGTCCCCCGATGGTACCATACCATAGATCAGAGGGCTGTTCACGGGCCCTGTGTGCGGTCGGACCGCACATAGCCTCCAAGCTCCGCCCACTGCGTCCCTACGTCAGCCTTCCGTCACCGCACACAGCGATCGCTGTGGCCGGTCGGGACTGGCCACAGCGGACCGTCCACCGCACGCAGCCGTGACGTCAGAACCGCCTACCCATCCCCTACCCCCACGCCTGCTGGACGCACCGCACACAGCGCACGCAGCAGTGTGCGGTGCCCGTGAACACCCCTCTGGTAAACAGGTTAGTTCACATTCCCGCCGCTATGCGGGCGGCGGCGGCGCCACCTGTCCTCGTGTCCGCCTGACACCGTAACGATATAGGTCTGAGCTCAAATCTCGGTAATGTCGTGCTTTTTTACTATATTTCTCAAAAACGGCACCACGTGCAATAAAGTTGTATATATCATTGGAAAGAGCATCAAAAGTTGTATAACCTATCAACTTTTCACTTAAATATATCTCAACTGTAAAAAGTTATTAAGCAGCAAAGACGCTCCCATTCACTTTCCATGTTAAAATTTTTCATTTTTAAACGAGCCTAAAAAGAACAAACGAATTTGCACAGCTTAAAGAAGCATAACAACATGTTCTATGGTCTTTTCTCAACAAGTCCTGAAAGTTTAAACAAAATCGTATCATATAATTTTGTACAATGAGCGAATGAAAAAGTCTCTGCAAAAACGCCCATTGACTTAACATGGGGAGCGAAAAAAATTCAACTTTGACCTCGTGCAAAGACACGTTACGAAGTTCTGAGGGGTATACGGCGCACACCAGCGTGTACCCAAACGTGTTTGCCATAAAATGCTGGGAAGAAAACCACCTCTTCCTTGGCTCGTTTTTCCGCTATTCCCGATCGCGCAAAAAGTGTCCAAAACCCCGTTGACTTAACATGGGGAAAATGGAATCGCACGTGCCACGTGCCACGAGGTTTTAAGCGAGTAGCGACCGGTGCCAACAGGTAGATCGCCTGCGGGAGCCCATACACTGAAATTTTTAAGAAAATCGAGCCACAAGTTTAGGCCTGACCCAAGTTGCCCCAATTCGCGGCCAGACATGCAAAACATAGCCCGGAGAAGGACCGCTCCGGTTGTTTTTCAATAGAAAAACACAATTCTAACGAATAGTGTTTGTCTTTTCAAACAACCTGCGGTTACCCAGCATCTGCGATGCTGGGCTCCGCATCGCGGGACCGCAGGTTGTTTGAGCAAGCACCTTTGTAAACGCAGCAAAAACGCCCGCCGCCAAACGAGAGGATGAGCCTTGCACGTGCAGACCGGAGTCGGTGTGCTACAAACTGACGTGCACGGCACCCTACTCGCTGATCTATAGCGGTGTGCCAAATTTGAGTGTAATCGGCTCGGCCATTTTCGAGATCTGGAAGCGTCACCCTGCACGTGCGCACGTGCAAGCTGTGTCCAATTGCATTGTGCATGGGACCCTATTCGCCGGTCTTTAGCGGTGTACCAAATTCGAGCTCAATCGGCCCAGCCGTTTTCAAGATCTTGAAACGACCCCTCCACGTGCGCACGTGCAGTTGCATCTCAACCGTGACACATGGAAATACATACTAACTGACTTGTGCACGGCACCCTACTGATCGATCTCTAGATGTTTGCCGAATTTGAGTGCAATCGGTCCAGCCGTTCTTGAGATCTGGAAGCGTCACCCTGCACGTGCGCACGTGCAAGATGGGTCCAAACTGACTTGCGCACGGCAGTCGGCACCCTACTAATCGGTCTCTAGCGGTGTACCAAATTTGAACTCAATCGGCCCGGCCGTTCTCGAGATCTGGAAGCGTCACCCTGCACGTGCGCACGTGCAGTTGCACCCCAATCGTGGCACATGGAAATACATACTAAATGACTGCAACCTACTGATCGGTATCAAGCGTTATGCCAAATTTGAACACAATCGGTCCAGCCGTTCTCGAGATCTGGAAGCGTCACCCTGCACGTGCGCACGTGCAGTTGCACCCCTACCAAGACACATGGAAATGCATCGCCTGGAAAGTGTCTACCTCCATGCCAAGTTTTAGCGCAATCGGCCCAGTAATTACCGCGAGCTATTGCGCTTATTACAAAACAGGCACCTCTTGGCTTTGCACGTGGAACGTGCGTTAGGGGTCACCCATATGCATCGAGAGTAGCACACTATGTGAAAGAAGGGAAAAAGCTACCCCACACAAAAAACCGCACGTGTATCAGCCCAGTGGTTGCCGAGATATAAGTCGTACAAAAACGTCCCCACGGCGGCCGGCCGCTATTTAGCAGTAAAATCGTGTCGCATCCTTCTATGGGAGGTATCCCCGTCACCTGTTCGTATACTGTCTGAGCAAAGGCCATACGTTACGGTCCAAACTCCATAGTGAGGCGGACATACGAATTTACGAGAGTTTAGCGACGAAATGATTCACTTAATTGTTAAGTAATGGGTACCATTAGACCATAAATTTTATCTAGCATCTCACCGTAGATGCAGTAAAAAGTGCTTTACTTTTCAATGTATATAAAGACTTGCTCAGCTCAATCAGTTCACTCTGTATTGGCTCAAGCCGTATCATGCGAACGCAATACAAACTAGAGCACCGACAGCGCAGCGCTCCCCAACTCACTGCTCGCCCAGTCCACCCGGGCCGCCGCCACGACGGCCCCCCGCAAGTAGGCATCCCGCACTGCACCGACAGCCGCGGGCGACCAGCTGACCGGCCAGCTGACCGGCCAGCAGCCGGCGGGCGGCAAGCCGCGGATGGCCGACCCGCCGGCGCGGCGAGGGAGGGGAGGGACGCAGCTGAAAGACCCGACTACATATATATCAAAGAAACATTATATGTAATCATCGATGACGCGACATAAATCTGCTTTATTGGGTTTAGCGGTGTAGTCTGTGATGCCATCACAATGAAAATAGCCTAGTTTTGTAGAGCATCAAATTCTGATTCCATAACGACTCTCGCTAGTCCATTTTCAATTGTAAATAAGCCTTTTATTGCGATGCAAAGTCCCGAAATGGTGCCGACGGCGGCCGGTCCCCCGATGGTACCATACCATAGATCAGAGGGCTGTTCACGGGCCCTGTGTGCGGTCGGACCGCACACAGCCTCCAAGCTCCGCCCACTGCGTCCCTACGTCAGCCTTCCGTCACCGCACACAGCGATCGCTGTGGCCGGTCGGGACTGGCCACAGCGGACCGTCCACCGCACGCAGCCGTGACGTCAGAACCGCCTACCCATCCCCTACCCCCACGCCTGCTGGACGCACCGCACACAGCGCACGCAGCAGTGTGCGGTGCCCGTGAACACCCCTCTGGTAAACAGGTTAGTTCACATTCCCGCCGCTATGCGGGCGGCGGCGGCGCCACCTGTCCTCGTGTCCGCCTGACACCGTAACGATATAGGTCTGAGCTCAAATCTCGGTAATGTCGTGCTTTTTTACTATATTTCTCAAAAACGGCACCACGTGCAATAAAGTTGTATATATCATTGGAAAGAGCATCAAAAGTTGTATAACCTATCAACTTTTCACTTAAATATATCTCAACTGTAAAAAGTTATTAAGCAGCAAAGACGCTCCCATTCACTTTCCATGTTAAAATTTTTCATTTTTAAACGAGCCTAAAAAGAACAAACGAATTTGCACAGCTTAAAGAAGCATAACAACATGTTCTATGGTCTTTTCTCAACAAGTCCTGAAAGTTTAAACAAAATCGTATCATATAATTTTGTACAATGAGCGAATGAAAAAGTCTCTGCAAAAACGCCCATTGACTTAACATGGGGAGCGAAAAAAGTTCAACTTTGACCTCGTGCAAAGACACGTTACGAAGTTCTGAGGGGTATACGGCGCACACTAGCGTGTACCCAAACGTGTTTGCCATAAAATGCTGGGAAGAAAACCACCTCTTCCTTGGCTCGTTTTCCCGCCATTGGCGATCGCGCAAAAAGTGTCCAAAACCCCGTTGACTTAACATGGGCAAAATGGAATCGCACGTGCCACGTGCCACGAGGTTTTAAGCGAGTAGCGACCGGTGCCATCAGGTAGATCGCCTCCGGGAGCCCATACCCTGAACTTTTTACGAAGATTGAGCGATTCGTCTAGGCCCCTATCAAGTTGCCCCAATCTCAGGCCAACTTTGCAAACATAGCCCGGAGACGGACCGCTCCGGTTGTTTTTCAATAGAAAAACACAATTCTAACGAATAGTGTTTGTCTTTTCAAACAACCTGCGGTTACCAGCATCTGCGATGCTGGGCTCCGCATCGCGGGACCGCAGGTTGTTTGAGCAAGCACCTTTGTAAACGCAGCAAAAACGCCCGCCGCCAAACGAGAGGATGAGCCTTGCACGTGCAGACCGGAGTCGGTGTGCTACGGACTGACGTGAACGGCACCCTATTCGCTGGTCTATAGCGGTGTGCCAAATTTGAGTGCAATCGACCCGGCCGTTTTCGAGATCTGGAAGCGACACCCTGCACGTGCGCACGTGCAGCCTGGGCCCCAATTGACTTGTGCACGGCACTCTATTCGCCGGTTTCTAGCGATGTACCAAATTTAATCTGAATCGGCCCAGCCGTTTCCAAGATCTGGAAGCGACCCCTACAGGTGCGCACGTGCAGCTGCACCCCAACCGCGGCACATGAAAATACATACTTACTGACTTGTGCACGGCACCCTACTAACCAGTCTCTAGTGGTATGCCAAATTTGAGCACAGTCGGTCCAGCCGTTCTTGAGATATGGAAGCGTCAGCCTGCACGTGCGCACGTGCAAACTGGGTCCCATCTGACTTGTGCACGGCACCCTACTCGCCGAGCCCTAACGGTGTGCCAACTTTGATCACAATCGGCCCAGCCGTTCTCGAGATCTGGAATCGTCACCCTGCCCGTGCGCACGTGCAGCGGCACCCCAACCGTGACACATGGAAATGCATCGCCTGGAAAGTGTCTACCTCCATGCCAAGTTTTAGCGCAATCGGCCCAGTAATTACCGAGCTATTGCGCTTATTACAAAACAGGCACCTCTTGGCTTTGCACGTGGAACGTGCGTTAGGGGTCACCCATATGCATCGAGAGTAGCACACTATATGAAAGAAGGGAAAAAGCTACCCCACACAAAAAACCGTAAGTGTATCAGCCCAGTGGTTGCCGAGATATAAGTCGTACAAAAACGTCCCCAGACTCCCCACGGCGGCCGGCCGCTATTTAGCAGTAAAATCGTGTCGCATCCTTCTATGGGAGGTATCCCCGTCACCTGTTCGTATACTGTCTGAGCAAAGGCCATACGTTACGGTCCAAACTCCATAGTGAGGCGGACATACGAATTTACGAGAGTTTAGCGACGAAATGATTCACTTAATTGTTAAGTAATCGGTACCATTAGGTACGCCATAAATTTTCTCTAGCATCTCACCGTAGATGCAGTAAAAAGTGCTTTACTTTTCAATGTATATAAAGACTTGCTCAGCTCAATCAGTTCACTCTGTATTGGCTCAAGCCGTATCATGCGAGCGCAATACAAACTAGAGCACCAGACAGCGCAGCGCTCCCCAACTCACTGCTCGCCCAGTCCACCCGGGCCGCCGCCACGACGGCCCCCCGCAAGTAGGCATCCCGCACTGCACCGACAGCCGCGGGCGACCAGCTGACCGGCCAGCTGACCGGCCAGCAGCCGGCGGGCGGCAAGCCGCGGATGGCCGACCCGCCAGCGCGGCGAGGGAGGGGAGGGACGCAGCTGAAAGACCCGACTACATATATATCAAAGAAACATTATATGTAATCATCGATGACGCGACATAAATCTGCTTTATTGGGGTTAGCGGTGTAGTCTGTGATGCCATCACAATGAAAATAGCCTAGTTTTGTAGAGCATCAAATTCTGATTCTATAACGACCCTCGCTAGTCCATTTTCAATTGTAAATAAGCCTTTTATTGCGATGCAAAGTCCCGAAATGGTGCCAACGGCGGCCGGTCCCCCGATCGTACCATACCATAGATGGTAAACAGGTTAGTTCACATTCCCGCCGCTATGCGGGCGGCGGCGGCGCCACCTGTCCTCGTGTCCGCCTGACACCGTAACGATATAGGTCTAAGCTCAAATCTCGGTAATGTCGTGCTTTTTTACTATATTTCTCAAAAACGGCAGCACGTGCAATAACGTTGTATATATTATTGGAAAGAGCATCAAAAGTTGTATAAAATATCAACTTTTGACTTAAACATATCTTAAACGTAAAAAGTTATTAAGCAGCAAAGACGCTCCCATTGACTTTCCATGTTAAAATTTTTCATTTTTAAACGAGCTTCAAAAGAGCAAACGAATTCTGACAGCTTAACGAAGCATAACAACATGTTCTATGGTCTTTTCTCAACAAGTCCTGAAAGTTAAAGCAAAATCGTATCATATAATTTTGTACAATGAGCGAATGAAAATGTCTCTGCAAAAACGCCCATTGACTTAACATGGGGAGCGAAAAAAGTTCAACTTCAATCTCGTGCAACTCAAGTTAACGAATTCTGACGGGTATACGGCGCACACTGGCGTGTACCAGGACGTGTTTTCCATAAAATGCGTGGAAGAAAATCACCTCTTCCTTGGCTCGTTTTCCCGCTATTGGCGATCGCGCAAAAAGTGTCCGAAACCCCGTTGACTTAACATGGGGAAAATGGAATCGCACGTGCCACGTGCCACGAGGTTTTAAGCGAGTAGGGACCGGTGCCATCAGGTAGATCGCCTCCGGGAGCCCATACCCTGAACTTTTTACGGAAATCGAGCGATTCGTCTAGGCCCCCGTCAAGTTGCCCCAATTCGCGGCCAGACTTGCAAAACATAGCCCGGAGAAGGACCGCTCCGGTTGTTTTTCAATAGAAAAACACAATTCTAACGAATAGTGTTTGTCTTTTCAAACAACATGCGGTTATTCCATACCAACGAAAAGTTTTCCATCTCTTGGTATATTAGCCGTAGGCTAATATTCCAGGCAGCGGCACGAGGAGCCGGATGGAGGAAACATGGATGCACGCTTGGTAAGGGCTGGATAGTATATTAGGACGTGAGCTTTACCAAAAGGCATCCACGCACCGCGCTGCCCGCCCTTGACGCAGTTAGCAAAAAAGTTGGCTCCAAATGTGATAGCCATCTTTCAATTACGTTAATTCAAGTTCGAAAGATGATTGGTGTTACTAAAAAAAGGCTACGTCAAGAGCCCGTTACGATGTAACGGAAGACAAACCAGCCACTCCACACCTAGGCAGTTTTTCACACGCATTCCTGCATTCACACTCGCCATTTCGTGCACCGGCCTGCCCGCTGCACAACGTAATATCTATGGCAACTATACTGTCTAAGGCATGATTGTTGCTCCTAATGGTTTTCTTTTTTCACAGACTGGAGTGTGCTTTACATGAAAATATAATGTAGTAGATGATACCTGTTCATTTCATCACTAAACGTGTGAAATGTTCAAATCATGTTGGCATGTGGATAAGATCCGAGACTAGGAATTTAAAGTGTAGAAATGTCGGTGGCTGCTGGACGCATCTGCAACTGAGCTCATGGTCCTAATCATCCGCGAAAGTGACGAAACTACAGGAATGTCACGATAAAGATGCGCAGTACCCGGTATGTTCATGGCATACAGCTGCAAGCTAAGACAAAACTAGAAACGATCTTTGGGTAGAACATATAAAGTGAAGCAATACCAATGCAGAACTACTTGGAGTCACAGGAACCAGTGTGTCCAACATATCAATCAGCTAACATGTAAGAACGCATGTGTAAGGCCGCATGTGCAACTGTAATCCCTCTTGATCGACTACAAGAATGGAAAGAAAACGTCAACGGAGTAAAACTTCACCATGTGAATCTGCGTATAACTGGCATTCGTGATCAAGTATGCACAACAGATGTGAGGTGAGGACGCGGTGTCATTGCGATACAACATCAACTGATGCAATATTGGAATGCATTTTGCACTCATTCTTGCATATTGATAAGATCAAAAGTAAGGCGATAATGTGGATAAGTGTGTTGACAGATGTCGAAGACTGACGGTGATTACGAACTGCTTAACAGGCGACCGGATTGACGGTGATGCGCCTGACCGATCGTTGGAGTGCATGTCGCATCTGATGTCTATGGAAAACGGCAAAGGAGAAAACAGGACTATGGTGAAGGGCTGTTCTAACATCACATAAAACGGGAATGAGCAGTAACACCTGCCAATGAAAGCAGTGAAAAACAGCGAAACTGCCTGTTTATCCTGCCATGGTGCTAATGCCCAAAGTCAAGTTTTGTTTGTGTGTGTGTGTGGAAAGCGGTAGGGCCCTATGCGCTAAGCTATCATCCGTTTTAGCTTTGGTATCACAATACAAGTATTAGGTGCTCGCACACTACTGCCAGTAGTTCAGTCGGTACTGAGTAGCCCGCAGCTAATAACAACCTGATATTTGCTTCCTGCACAAACGTAGATGGCGGCTAGCATTATGGAAGTGTCTTTACATGATGAGTCTGATCGACGATGATGAATGAAATAATCATTTGAACTCGTTGAAAGATGACGATGTCCGGGTCACAACGAAGTGACTTAAAACTTGCAGGATGAATAACTGATGATTGGGCCGATGAATGTGGCTTGTGCTGCAGCCGAGGCCTGTGGGGACGGACGACCGGTGAGGTACAAATGGAGCAAGGAAACGAGACGTGAATGTACACCAAGCACAATGATATTTAGCTATCATAAGCGTTGACAATGGTGAATAGTCGAGCTGTTCGTCATATTGAGCCTTCACGTCATAGCCATTGCAATATCAAGCTCCCCAAATTGTCATTAGCTTTCGCAGCCCAAGTCCAGTATTGAGTGCTCAAAGAACTTGCCAAGGCAATATAGCTGTGAGCAGCCCGAAGTTCATGGACGGATGATGACCTTTCCCTCTAGCAAAAAGTAGACGACGTCCAGCGCTATAGTCGAACAGTGCCACTGCCAGAAAGGGAGAAGGTTTGCGAAATTCGGTTCGAATATCGGGAATTCGGGAATTCGGTTAGATGGTTATGGAATGGACCATATTAAGGCATTTAGAATATCCTGCGCACGGTTTTCCTGAAAACCTGAAAACCGTAGATAGTGGGAAAACCTCGGGGGGGGGGGGCGGAAATCCGCCCCCCCCCCGTCGGTGCGCGGGATATATTTGATTGATATGTGTAGGCACTGCTTTAAAAATACAGTAAAACACTGAAAACTAGTGATGTCAATTACGGAAAATCGGAATACCGATACCAAACCAAATACCAACCAAAACCGTGGAGAAATATACCGAAACCAAACCAACTTGGGAACATGAGGAAAAAACCAACTTTTTACTGATTTCTTAGCCTCTTAGACATTAGCGAGGGTTCATGATACCAACAAAATACCAAACACATTAGGATTGAAATACCAAATACCGAGTTGGTATCGGTTTGGTATCGGTATACCAAAAAGTTGGTATCCGATTGACATCTCAACTGAAAACCAAAGCAACGTTGGAATGATTTTCCGTAGGTATGTGTTTAGTTAGCCAAGCAAACAAAGTCACAGGCTCTTGCACATATTACAGAGTGCTCCGGCACTGGTGTAACAAACAACTCACTTGCACTGGGGTTCGGGCTCACAGAGTAGATCCAACAGATAACAGGTCGCATTCAGCATTGCGCCGGACACTGCTGAAAATGTTGACAAGTGTCTGTCAGTAGACGCAAACATCAATCCCAATAGATAGGTACATGAAGACGATGACAAACATGTTGGCATTGTGTAGGAATGAGGACAGTAAATGATCACACAAAATGTAAAGCATTCTGCAACGTGTTGACAATGGACATTCAAATATGAATACATACCAGCCGTACGCAAGTGTCTTCGAAAATGTTGATCTCTTGATGGTGATGGAGAAGGTGTATCACGTCCACAGGCTTCAAGAAGTCGATCCATTGTCCGCATATTGTTAAATTTGGTCAACACATGTCCGTTTTCAACGCATCCGTAAACCGATGGCGAGAGCATTTAAGAACGTTTGAGCATGTGACTGAAATACTCAAAGACACAAGTTGGAGGAAGGAGCAGGCGAAAAAAGAAAGATAACAACACAGTGTATGAGCATCGTGTTCCAGTGCTAAAAATATAACTGAACAGGAAATGCAATATCATGTGTGGATCGCTCATGAGTGTGAACACATGCTTACATAGATGCATACCTACACTATACGAAAACATGACCGCTTTTTACGAGTGATTAACTGCTACATTCAGTGAACTGCATCATGTGGTACATGTTTGCGGGCGGAGCATGTCTACCGAATTCATCGGCAATACAATTAAAACAAACACACACATACGTAGAACTAGATGATGAGAGCTAGTGTAAGCGGGTGTACAGGTGGCTAATGTATATCTGCAGATAACTAATAGCTAGTGACAAATAAAAAAGTGCCAGCAACGGCCAGCGCAATGGGTGCTCCGTGATCGACGGTAAAATCTTCAACGGTATCGACGGTAAAGATGACTGGTAATGCACCTGTGAAAATAGGAGAAGCAACGGATGATTAGCCGACATGACAGCAAGTCGAAACGAATCGTCGATAAAATATAATATGTCAAGTCCGCGGATTTCTAAGCTTATGATTTTTCGATTTCGACGACTGTGAGTGAAAATGCATTTCAGATGAGATATTCGATAAATATTACTAAAACCCTTAGAAGTCAATAGGCAGAGGGCTACAAGCCTACTTTATTCAACGTTGAATACCCACCCATAAAGGTCAGTTCATCCGAGTATTACCGCCTCCAAAAAATATTAACGTTTTGTAGGCATACAGTACCGTAAAACCGTTTGGAATCTTGGAGCAGAGCTGTTCGTTAAGCTAACAGCATCCTTTGATAATGAAATGGGCCGGAGGCAGAAACTGGCACTTGAGAATGCAGAGGCAGTCATCACACAGTCCCAGAAGACGTGACTGGACAAGGCGTCCAAGCGGCGCCTGGTCATACACGGTTGCCATTGGATACTGCGAAATCAGCCTGCAGGCACATAAGGACAAGGAGTTAAAGTTTTGAACACGCTTTTCGTTCCCTTGTTGCATTACAAAAAAAAATATTAACGTTGTGTAGGCATATCTGGTTTGGTAGCGTGTACCATTATGCTCCCATTCCACTTACTGGTCACAGATCCAAACTCATGAAACTCCTAGATGCCGTTCATGATGACGAGTGTGTTCAATGAAGCTTATTCTGCTGCATGATGCACTGGTATGGTATGGTATGGTATTTGTAGCTTACGGGCCACCACAGCGTCCTGTATTTGGGCCCGGTTCTGTCGTCCGTCTTCGTTGTTGGTCCGTCCGTTGCCTTGAAGTGTCCGTTGTCTTCTTGGCTCGCAAGGGTGGGCTGAGGGGTGGGACTGGGTTCCTAGCTATCTCCTCCCGGGTAGCCGGATTGCCCCTTCTATTATTTTTTTTTGTTTTTGTTTTTTTTGCCATTTTGCCATTCTGGGGTCTTTTATTTTGATTCTCATTGTTTTGAATATTGTTTTTTTCTTTTTTGCTTCTTTTTTTGGCTTTTTTGGCTTTTTTTTCCTTGGCTCTAGGGGAGGAGATTTACAGGTCATTGATCAGCCCAGTGTTGTGTCTTTAGTGGATGAGTAGTGTTGTTAGCTCGGGGCGTAAGTCCCCGAGCAGTGTTGTGAGTGTTAGTGGGATGTTGGCGTCTCTGCAGTATGTTTGTATGTGTGTCCTGTGGTGTTGGTATTGTGGGCATGTGAGTAGCAGATGTTTGACAGTGATGAAAGTGTTGCAGGTGTTGCATTTCGGTCTCGGGCTTCTTGTGATGATGTAGTTGTGTGTGATAGCGGTGTGTCCAATGCGAAGTCGTGTGATAGCCCTCTCGTTTTTGCGTGAGTTCATGTTCTTGGTGTGCCAGTGTTCTATGCGTGGTTGAATGCATGATGCACTTCTGGACAGTGATTGATATCCGACTTGCTTGGGCGAGTGTATGCGAGTGATGTGTAGTGGTGACCAATTGTACCAAAAGAAAATGACATTGAGAACATGATTTACAAGCGCAACATGCGGCACAACTCACGTGCATACAACGACAAGAAAAACAGGAAATGTCGTAAATGACGCCATAAAACATTGTATGGCCTACAAATATATCCGCAACGCAATCCTGGCTTGAGCTAATTCAGTACCTACTTTCGCGGGAACACTTTAACTCATGTAGGTAATGTTCACACGACGCAAGACTCATATACAAACATACAACACTAAAAACACAGAACACGGACATTTTGTAGCAGTATTGCATTGTATCAGCAGCGAGGTGGAAAACTGGCGGCATCTTTGTCTCAAACTACGTGCCAGCGGTGCAATAGGCAGCTGGCATTCAGATCTAGCAATAATGTGTGCTCATGATGTTAATGGCAACTGTGAGGAGGATGAAACAATTCTGAATTTGATAGGACAAAACTGTCTGGCCAATCTGTTCCGAGCACAACTCACTTTCCCTGGACATGCAGAGTATGTGTTGCTGTGAGTTAGGTACTTATCAGATGTCACATCGCTCTGCTTATGGTAGACCTGCAATATGTGACTTGCATGTAAACCCTGCCAGCAGCATGTAGTTTTGCACAATAAAACTGTTTTCTCTGTGTGGGCTTGCATATTTCGTTGGCAGCAGGCAGGCACAATGCTAGTTCCATACACCACTGACTACACGCACTCATGCACGTATTTACTTGAAAACTAGTACCAATTCACTCATTCACTAAATTACGTGTAAGATGACACGCACACCCTCACATACGCACATACATACCCACACACCCACATCCACCCTTACACACTCACAGGCACACATGCTCACAAATACCAATCATTCAGGGTTTCCGATGAGATGAAGTGTGTCTACTGTTTTCTGTCACATTACGTCATCACCAAAAGGATTGAATCAAAAGTATCTAGGGTTAAGAAGCATAAACAATTGCTGACACATACTTGTCACTTACTTCTAATATGCCCTACTGCAACCATAAGATTCAGTTGAACCACTTTGCTCATCTTTACTTTCAAGCTGACAATCAGCATTGACGAATCAGCATTGGTTTGGCCTTCATGAAAGCTTACGTCAATAGCGCAAATAAATAACTTGCTTGTGGACGAATGGCTTTTAGTATGAATGCACATAGGTAAAGTGAACTGCGCACATGCTGTGACAAACTTTTGTTTGCCTAGTAAGAAAACAGTAGACACACTTGCTAGTTTGGATAAAGGGATATTCTCGTGCGTGTAAACGGTTAATATATTCGAATTTGAGGTTGACAAAATGTCAACGGTCGTTTGTGACGAACGGGGACTATATAGTAACAGTTACTGAAGTTTGGAGGACGTATCGACTGCTGAAATAATGTTTGCCAATGAGCAAGAACATCATGCGATAACATGATTAACTAGATACGTTAGTTCCGACTAACATTGCGTCGTAGTATCGGATACTCCGAATGGAACTTGAAAACGTTAACAAATACTTTTGTTATCGGCCATCGTACAATGCTTGAAACAGTGCCTAAAGCAAACAGTCAACGTCCGTAAATATAGTCTGGTGCAGCATGTGCACTAATGGTATTGAACATGCATGTCGATGACCCGACATGCACGTCATGGACAGTGCAGTATGACGAGAATATCCCTTTAGTTGTTTAGAAGTTGAAGGTCTTGAAGTAGAAGGTCTTGAAGTTGAAGGTCCGCGGAGAAAGCTCGCCACCGTAGACACTATAGCCGGGGATAACAGCAGCAATTAAAATTTCATTTGGCAAATAAGTGACGATGAGGCACAACTGCAAATAATCTTTTTCTTGACCGCCTTCCATCAGCAACGTGCTATAGTACCATAATTGCCAGAAGAAAACCGCTCATTTGTAGCCTCATTTTATAGACATCTGTTGAAGGAAATATATTTTCTTTTAACCTTTAACAAGTCCGCAAACTTTGCTTGGCATGAGCGATTAAGCGCTAGAAGTTGAAGCTTGATCTAACGAAAAAGGAAACAATACTTAAGCTCATGATGCATAGACAAATATGCACTGAGAGTCCGGATGCGGCAGTGAAAGCGTGTGTCAACTGACGAAAGGTTACAATGCTATTTACCGACGAAAAACGCGATTTTGAAGCATTTTCGTGGATAAAGTGAAGGTAGACTCAGACGTATTAGGTAATAGTATGCTTGAATAATGAAAAATATCAATTAAAGAGAAGCTTTGCACTCACTCATTGTGCAAATGTAGCAGCCTAATAGCATTTACATAAAGAATCTCAATTTTATCTTCAATTGCTGCCGTGATATCTTATCCCCGACCTTGCCTCGCACATGACGACCCGTGGGGGGAGTCTGGTATCCACCGCCAGCAATTGTGCACACTGGTTCGGTGGACTGGACGTAAAATGACGCCACTCTACAACAGACTCATGATCTCCGAGTGAGATCGATCTCCAAGTGAGACCTGGGTTTAGAGGCGCTTTAGCATGGAAAGCTCCTCAAGGCTCCCGTCGCGTGCCTCGCAAATGATACGAGCCATACGCGCCCCCCGGGATTTTAGCCCATGCAGGCTGTTTTTTGAGATGAAGTCTCCACTAACGTTACGTCAGCTTGTGCGTCACCAGTTTCAACAACGAGAATAGTTTATGTTTGGATTAGACGGATGATATGCTTCCTAGCAATGTGGATACATAAATGAACTGTCAGGTAAGCTGAAGCCACCAAAGGTAGATTAGATATCGAACAAGTTTTGTGCAATTTTTATTGCACAGTTTGTTTTTAAAACAAAGAATGCATTATGCAGTCATTGCTTCGTGCATTCCATTGGAAGCAAAGCTTCTAATCATCGTCTGCAAGTGAACTGATGATTTTAAGAATGGACGGCACAAAAATAGGACGCCGGTATTTGACAGAATACGTTAATTTACACAAATACGATTAAAGGGACCCTCCCACCTTCAAAAAAGTTTATGAATTGGCATAAAAGTGATGTCGCTCGGTTCAGAAAGAGCGAAAACGAATATCTACCAAATTTCACCGAAAAATATTCACCGGTTTTCAAGATATTGGACTTTTACTTTTGTTTACTTTTTGGGATCTCCGCTGTTCCTAGCGACTTTATTTGGAACTTGGAAGCAATAGTTTGGCAGCTCAAAGCAACATATACCACCACGTGCTACAAAACGTTTTAGTCAAACATTTAAAATTCGTTAGATATCTGCGCTGACGTCACACATTCAGATGGGTATTCCTATGCATTAGCCCCTCTGAATCAAATTGCTGCAATTTTGAAATTCAATATTTCCGATTTAAGGCATTTATCGATGTTGTGAGTGCCGAAACTGGTAATTGTGAGCCAGGGACCCCATTTTGGCTATCTCAACTCAAATCTAATGTTAAGGTGGGAGGCACGTTAACATTAGTTTTGAGTTGAGATACCCAAATTGGGGTCCTTGGCTGGAAATCACCGGTTTCGGCACTCGCAACATCGAGAAATGCCTTAGATCGAAAATATTTAGATTCAAAGTTGCAGCACTTTGGATTCAGAGGGGCTAATGCACTTAGATGCCCCCTCTTAATGTGTGACATCACCGATTTACTTAAACTTTGGTAAGACAATTTTTGCCATGGTTTTATAGATACTAAATTGCGCGTGACATATCCCGCACTTTCAAGATACCACATTATTGCTTCCAAATGACGTCATAGGAACAGGTAAGGCCCTGGAAAGGGAAAAAAGTTAAAGTCTTATGTCCAGACTGGTGTTTGATTCACCGTGATTGAGTCGAAAGGTTTGATTCACCGTCCGGATGGTTTGATTTTTAAGCCATGATTGAATCAAACTCATTGGGAATCAGGGTTGATTGAATCAAACAAATTAACGATTCATGAACCTTAAAAAAAAATGAAGCGAACATAGTTCATCAACAAATGTTAACACTACTGCCATGTGATGATAATTGCATACCACCAAAAAGAACACAACAAATACAATACTATCCCTGATATTTATCTTTATTTTTAAATATAATCAAAAAAAAAAGAATCGTTCAATAACTTTTTGGCTGAATCAAACGTGAATCATTCCTTTTTTCTCATTCTCTGAATCAAAAGGAATCGATTCACCAATTTTTTTGGAAGGAATCGAACAGTGATTGAATCAAACAAAAAACAAATGAATCAATGATTGAATCGATCCAAAAAAGGTGAATCAATAACCAGTCTGCTTATGGCCAAAAAAAAAACGAGCAATATTTTAAGTGAAATTTGGTGGATATTCATGTTTGTTCTTTCTGAACCAAGATACATCACTTTCATGCCAATTCGTTAACTTTTTCGAGGTGAGAGGGTCCCTTTAAATTTGTTATTTGAATCAAGAGGTGACGCATGTCGCCGCACGAACGACCCAGCCAGCCTGCCTTCGTGGTTAGCGTGGGAGCTCGGTCCACAACCACGGCGATGATGCCCAGCTGTGGAGCCGTACAAGCACAGGCGCAAGACTAAGCAACCACGGGCAGATCTTCTTTTCAATGTGTGGTGTGTGCACGCCACCACACTCCCCAGCAACAGGGATTTACTATGCAGCAAGGGCGGGCAATCGGAGAGATTGCCGGTACGGCGGACAGCCAGGTGCCCACACCGTACCAAAGTAGATATGCTGGGATTTTTAGCAAGCCCTTGGTCTCGAAGATCTCGAAGAATCTCGTTGGTGTTGATGGCGGACAATCTACCAATTGGAGAGATTGCCGGTACGGCGGACAGCATGGTGCCCATTCCGTACCACGTCGACGGCCCATGTCTCGAATAATCTCGCTGATGTCGATGGCGGACAATCTACCGATTGCCGGTACGGCGGACAGCATGGTGCCCATTCCGTACCACGTCGCCTTGGGGCCCAGGTCCAGTCTCGAAGAGTCTCGTTGATGTTGATGGCGGACAATCTACCGATTGGAGAGATTGCCGGTACGGCGGACAGCATGGTGCCCATTCCGTACCACGTCGTCTTCGGGCCCAGTCTCGAAGACTCTCGTTGATGTTGATGGCGGACAATCTACCGATTGCCGGTACGGCGGACAGCATGGTGCCCATTCCGTACCACGTCGGGGGCCCAGATCTGGTCTCGAAGAGTCTCGTTGATGTTGATGGCGGACAATCTACCGATTGGAGAGATTGCCGGTACGGCGGACAGCATGGTGCCCATTCCGTACCACGTAGTCCCGGCGCCCAGTCTCGAAGAGTCTCGTTGATGTTGATGGCGGACAATCTACCGATTGGAGAGATTGCCGGTACGGCGGACAGCATGGTGCCCATTCCGTACCATGTCGTCCACTTTTACGAGATGCGGCGACCCTTACCACGCCGGCCCCGACCAGCAGACGTGGAGGCTGGCCGCTTAGACGGTTTGGTGGTTGTGGGTCGTCGTCGTCCCCGCTGTATTTTACTGCGCACAAGACAGCAGTGCTGCCGTGAGGTGAGTATATATGATTAGCAAGGATCAGTGCCTCGTCGGTGTGCGACATT